>NW_027205893.1:0-132500 GCF_024711535.1 Dipodomys merriami | reverse complement strand
TAAAAAAAAACAAGGTTTAAATGTGCTGTGATTTTTTTGTGTTTCTGTATGTATGTGTCTATCTGGTATAGGTGTGGGTGTGGTGTGTGCATCTGTTCGTGCATTTACAGATTTTCTTGCTTGTTCTCAACTTGTGTTAACAAAATGGCCAGACTTGAAGGGTGGACACTATGGTTTAATGTTATGACAATTTTCCAAGGTTTTGTTCAAGAAATGATTATTTGAATTGTTTATTGAATGATAGAGAGGGAGGAGGAAGAGGGGGGGAGAAAGACTGGAGTTCTAAATCTAAGACTGAAACAGCCATATTCCAGAACAAGTCTGCAGAACTAGTTCCAGTGTTGTGCCTTCAGTCATCTAGCTGTAAGAAAGCCTCTATTTTGCCATAGGTGTGGATTGTAGGCAAAAAGACAATTCAGTAAAAACAAATTCAAATAGTCTGAGACACTCGCACAAGTTCTGGACATCACTTCCTCATGGGCTGCTGTTGTGCAGGCCCAATATTTGATCTGAAAAGAAACTTGGAATTACAAAATTTAAAACCCAGTCTAGTAACCACTAACAGACCTGTGTAACTCCTTGGTCCTCATATCTGATACTGTGACTTAGTGGCAAAGGCAAAGGGCAGATTTTTAGCTATTTCAGACTTCTCCCTTAGTGAACAATAAGTTACCACCTTCAGTCCTGGTTCCACCACAGACTTGGTTCAGGTCTGTGACCCTGAGTGTAGATGTTTGAATCTACATGGTGTGAATGGAAATTTGGCCTCCTACTAAGATAGAAGTTTGAGGGACTTGGATAGCTGTGTGCAAGTCTCTTTTTAATAGCCTGTTCTTTGTGCACATTTAGTTTAGATGCAGGGATACATTACTATTTAGTCGCAGTGGTCACCCAATATAGAGCAAGAGAGACAGAGTAGAGGGACAGTCATCAAGCTCACGCCATCTGTCATTTTATGCTGCTTTAATTGACATGTTCTTCATGTATTTTAGTAATTCAAGAATAAAAATTAACATTACATATAGATTTTTAATTGCCTCTTTGTTTCTGACAAAAATTAAAAGTAAAAATGAATTTAAATAGAAAGGCAATATGGTAAGAGCAGGGGAAAGGAATGGAACAATGATCATGGGCAGCTCCTGAAGTCCAATCTGGAGGTTTTATTTACCAACATCAGGTAATAAAATGAAACTATGTAACAAGACAGGCCTGCCTGCTTTTTCTCAGCAACAAGGCAGCCCTGTCTGCTTTTCTTAGCAACACAACAGCCCTGCCTGTCTTCCCTCATTTATGCCAGAGTAAAAGGGGTCAATAGACCATGACTAAAGGAGGAAATTAGAGCTATCATTGAAAGATAAAAAAAGAACAAGCCCTGGATGTGTCTGGAAACCTATAAAGCATCTGAAACCTTAAACACTTAGGCCTTTCAGAGACCAGTCTTTTACAGAAACTAAATATTCAGAGAGAAAGTCTAGATGTGCTCTGAGATCTGTAGATTCCCTTACTCAGAGAACACACAGACCTCCCAATGACAGAATCATCCCTGCCAATAATACAACTTCCTAGTGAGGCTCAGAGAATAGAGGACAAATTAAACTTTTCTCACTGCCAGAAACCAGCCCACACCCTGAGGGCCCCAGGACAATATGGGTTGAAGGGCTCAGCCCTATTGCAAACAATGGATGAAGCTCAGAGTCCCACACTTATCTCATGATGTACTCACACTTCCTAAATGTCCAACAGCTTCCAGATGGTGTCCGCAGCCCTTCAAAAAGATCAAAAACAAGTCGTTTATATAAGGATACAGTTGGACCTATTTCAACCATGAGAAGTACAAGTTGTCATGTCAAAAATGAACTTTACAACTTGGGGGGAGGGTTGGTGGAGGGGGAGGGAGGATGGGAAGGGATGGGAAGGGTAAACAAAGGAGGAGGCTACAATGCTTGATTAGAAATGTACTCACTGTCTTGCCCATGTAATTGTAACCCCTCTGTACACTATTTTCACAATAAAAAAACTAAAATTAAAAAAAGATCAATTTGTGATGCCTAGCTCTAAAGCCCAAACTCTGCACCCAGTGTTAGCACTATTGAGTGACTTACAAGCCAAGTGGAGCTCTCTGATAAATTTCCTAAAACCATCGGACTCCATGCCAGCATCCAGTCACATGTCTTTTGGTGACAAAGCCTCGGGGTCATTCAAGACAGAAGCAGCCATGACCTCAACTCCACCTGCCATGGGCAGTTCAACAAGACTTACTCTTTTGATTGCTCAAAAGTTGGTTTAATTTTGGGATAATCTCACCAACACTGTCTCCTAATATCACTGCCCCCAAAGGGTGACTCCCTCACCCAACCAAACAGTCATACAAGCTGGAGGTGTTGTCTTTGGACAGGACAGACTAGCCTTACCATGAGCCCATTTCCAGGGGCTCCTCTTCCCCCAGATGCCTTGGAAAGGGCATCTGCTCCCTCCACCAGCAGGCCTACCACTCCTCCCATACTTGCACTGAACACAGCAGCGTCTAGCCAGATGGACACTGCATGTCCATGTTGTGAGAGCTGCTGTCTCCAAGTTCTATGGTTGAGGAGATGCTAGGCAGGTTCTTGTGCTGGCAGGTGGGCCAGGGGACTCTGCAAAGCCATGCAGCAAGGATTCACCTACCAGCCTGCCCAGTGTGCAGCTAGCCAAGCCTCATGTCTGCTTGGGCTCTTGCTTCCCTGGATCTGCAATATTATGGAAACTTCAGATTCCTCCTGCCAGACCAGCATTGAATTGCCCACAAAGAGCACCAAGTACTCCTGGTCCATCTACTGCGGTCTTCAGCAGTTTCCTCCCACCAGCATGGAACTCTCTGGTGCAACCAGATTTAGAGGGATATTTCTGGATAGCAAGCAAGTCTAGTTTTTTTTGGAGCCAGCAGTCTGCTAATATAAGCTCATCATCTGCCCCCTGCCAACCTGGAGAGCCCTGCCCCGCCCAGCTCCATTGCCCACCCTGTGTTTAGGGGCCCCCCTGATCTCAGATTCTGCTCCTGAATCTGCCCATGTGTTCTGAAAAGAACCCAGAGAAACTCTTAGCATTTGTTGTGTCCGAGAAGTCAGGCCACAGTGAGGCTTCTGCAGCCCCCAGCCTTGCTCCAAGCTTAGCCACCAACCAGGTAATAGCCCCAGGTTCCAACGCAGACCTCTGATGTGTAATAAAAAGAGGCTGTGCTTGTGCTGGCACAGTCACCAGTCAGCAGTCCTGGCACAGGGGCATCTGCTAAGGCTCTGACATCAAGACAGAAGCAGGAAGGTGCACGCATGCAGGCTGCCTTTGAGAAGCTCCTCTTACAGGTGCAAGCCTGGTGGCCTTTGAAGCACAATATGACACTGCAGAAGATCACAGCACACTAGAAGAACCCAACAAGCAATGTCCCTGTGATCAGAGACCTGACTGAGGCAGGAAATGAGAGAGAGAGAGAGAGAGACAGACAGAGACAGAGAGAGACAGAAAGAGAGAGAGAGAAGCTATGTGTGCTTTATACTTATTTCAATATCCTTGCCGAGTAATGCATATTTTTATCAAGAAATAAAGAGGAGAACTTCAAACTCTAACTCTGATGAAGTAGCTAAGATCAATCTAAACTTCCTACCATAAACAATCACAAAAGTGGGAGCTATGTGAAACTATATATGTATATAAATGTATATATAATATAAACATGTAGGCATATATATATATATATATTCACATATACAATGTGAATATATCATGTATAATGCATATATGTATACAGAGATTTGAAGGAATAAAAACCAATACCTTCCCAATTTTGATTGAAAGCATGAACCCTTCTATGCAGGAATCTATCAGATCAAAAAAGTCAATTAACATAATTACACAGGTACGAATTGACACATTCTAATTAAACAAAAACAGAAAACATCCCAAAGTACAAAGACAGAACTCATCACACACAAGTCATCTTCAATGATATTAAGACAAATTTCTCATCAGAAACTAGATTCACTATTAGACAGTAAGGACAAAAAATTTAAAGTGTTACAAGGACATATCTAAAACCCACCTTTCTAACAAATATACTTCCTCCAAATGTAAGAGATGTGCTAAGTACCTACCGATGGCTCAGGCCTATAATCCTAACTACTCAGGAAGGTGAATTGTGAGGGTGGTGGCTCGAAGCCACCCTGGAACTTGTCCCCTCAGGAGGAAGTGCTAGTCCTGGGGCTACAAATCAGGGATGGATACAATACCGAGCTTTTTCTGCAAGACTAGTGGCTTACCACATGAGCCAAAATATAACTTGTGGCTATACTTGTTTTGTCTTGGTGCTTGAAATAAGGCCCTGAGTGCTGTCCTAGAAATTGATTGCCCAGTTTGCCACTTGAGTCACAGCTCAACTCATTTTCTTTTTTAATTCTTGGTAGCTAATAGGAGATGAGTCTTATGCAAAGGCCAGCATGAATCAGTTTTTTGAAATCTGAGGATCATGGTTCAAAGCCATCCAGGGCAGGAAAGTCCATGAGACTCTAAGCTCTAATTAATCAATGAAAAGCTGGGAGTGGTGGAGCTCTATCATTGTACAAAATAGCACAAGTTCAAGCCATAGGACAGCACACAGAGAAAGGCTCATGGACTTTATTGCATGGGCTATTTTTGAACCATTATCCTCAGATTTCAGCTCCTCTTCATCTTCTCTTCTTTGAAAATTTTATTGGTCCTGTGGCTTGACCTCTGACTCTGGGGCCTGTATCTTACCATTTCCACTCAAGGCTGGTGCTTTTACAACCTCAGCCATAGCTCAAGGTTTTGTGCTGTGTGGCTGAAGATGAGTCTCAAGCATATTCCTGCCCAGCCTGATTTGACCCTGCAATCCTTAGAAGTCAGCCTCTTGTATAGTAAGGATTACACACATGGCCAGCAACATTTATGTCATTTAAAAACTTTCATATGTGCTTGCTTCCACCTTCTTTTCTTATTGTCTTCATTTTTGCTTGTCCTATGAGTAAAATTTGCAGCCCAGATGCTGTCTCAGTGCATATATGGGACTAAACATAACATTTGGCTTTTGGGGGGAAGTTAATTGGAGACAAGAGACTCATGTAGAGCTAAGCTAGATTCAGGAAACTGAAAATTGAGCAAAGTCCTTAACACTCTTTTCTTCAATTAACCACTAAAAATCTGAAAGTAAGTAGGCCTTTGAAGAAAATAGTACAAGTTCAAACACCAGGATTGGCACAGAGAGAGAGAGACAGAGGGAGACAAAGAGAGAGAGTTACAGAGAGAGAGATCTTATGTACTCATATAACTGAGCTGAGCTTTAAACAATATCCTCAAATTTCAGCTTGAGTAGCTAGAATCACAGATATGAGTCACCAATGATTGGTTCATTGAAACCTCTGGTACTGCCTCTTATTTCTCTTCTTCTACCCTTCTTTCCATTTATTTAATTATTTTTGTGTTTGTTGGTCCTGGAGCTTGAACTCATAATGGGCCTGGCTTGATACACGAGGCTCAAATCTGTCCACCATAGTTTGAAAGCAGCCTGAGCAATAAAGTCCATGAAACTCATTTCCATTCAATCAACAAAATCCTACCTGCAGGGTGGCCACCACACAGAAAACAGTCTCCTGGAATTTCTTGACTGGGTTTGCCTTTACACTGGATCTTATATTTCAGTCTCCTGCATTTCTAGAATTACATGAGCCAACATTCCAGGGTTCTCTAATTCCAATCACTTAATTCGCTTATTGTAATCCTGAGGCTGGATCTCTGAGCCAGGGCACTATTTCATAGGTTTTTCCTCAAGGCTGGTGCTTTCCAACTACAAGCACATCCTCATTTCTGGATTTTTTTGCTGATTAGTTGTATACTTAGGCACTTCCCTGCCCAGGTTGGCTACGAACAACAACCTTTAGATTTTATCCTTCTGAATCACTAGGACTAAACATATCAAACAAATATTCATGGATAATTTTTAAACTTTAATTGAATTTTCTCACACCTTTTTTTCTTTGTTTCCCTAACCTTGAGCCTTGAAATCAGGGCTTGGGCACTGTTCCTGAGCTTCTTTTACTGAAGGTGAGGACTCTATTTATTGAGCCATAGTGCCACTTTCAGGCTTTTCTATTTATGAGGTACTGAGGAAACAGAGCCAGGAATTCAAACATGCTAGGCAAGCACTCTAGCACTAATCCATATTTCCTGCCATTCTTACACTTTTTATTTGCATTTTTATTTCCTTTAATATGCTGCTCCTGGGTCTACAAATTAGCCCAGGTGCTATCCCTGAGGTGTTTACTCAAGACTAGCAATGAAAACATGAGCCACCGCACAAATGTGGCTATTTTTTTTATGTTATTTGGTTTTAAGTAGCTACTTAGAGTTGAGTATATGAATTCTCCTATCTGGGCTGGCTTTCAACTGTGATCCTCAGATTTGAGCCTCCTGAGTAGCTACTATCACAGGTGTGTGCCACCTACGCCTAACTCATTTTAAACTCTGAAACTGGCTCTTTCTTCTCCCACCCTCCTCCACATTTATTTATTTTATTCTTTGTATGTATGTTAGCCCTGAAGTTAATATCAAGGTCTGGGTGCTTTTTCAGAAATTATTTTCTCATTTCTGCCATTGAAGGCACAGCTCAATCGCCAGGTTTAATTTTTCTTCCTTTTGGAGATAAGAGTCTCATGTAAAGCCCAGCAAGACTCGGGAGGCTGAAATGTGAGTATCATAGTTTGAAGTCAACCTGAGCAGGAAAGTTCATGAGATTCTTTTCATCAACTACCAAGATTCTGAGAGTGGTAGAGCTCCTACACAAATTCAAGTCCTAGGTTGGCACACACAGAAAAAAAAAAAACTCATGGCCTTTCCTGTTTGGACTGGCCTTCAAATACTATCTTCAAACTTCAGCCACCTGAGAGCTAAAATTATAAACATGAACCACCAGCGCCAGGCTTATTTTTTAAATCTCAAATGGTCATTTCTTCTCTTCTTTCAGTTTTGTTTTTGGTCGACTTTGGGCTGAATTCTGGACCAGGAAACTACTTCCAGCGTTTCACCAAATTTCAGTACTTTACAACTACTATCACACCTTCATTTCCAGCTTTTGCTTGGTAGTTGAAGATAAGGATTTCAATCACTTTCCTAGCCAGGCTGTCTTTGAGTTGTGATCCTCATATTTCAACTTCTTCAGTATACACAGATAAACCAGCAACCCATGACTCATTTTGAAATGATAATTTTCTCTCTCTCTCATCTTTCATAATTTGTGCTCTTTTTTCTTTGTTTTTGTATATTTTTGTGCTGGGACCTCAGCACCAGTGCCTGTGTGCTGTAAAAGAGCTTTCTGTTTAAGACTAGGAATATACCACATGAACCAGAGCACAGCTAGTGTCATATTTTTGGTGACAAATGAGATATAAGGGTCTCATCGAATCTCCTACCTGAGCTGGCCTTCAATGTTGATCCTCAGATTTCATCCTCCTGAGTAGCCGATAGAACACTGGTGAGCTACCAATGCTTGATTTATTTAAACCTTTGTCATTGGATCTTCCTTCTGCACTTCTAGCCTCTTTTTCTTTAATTCTTCTGTGATTGTCCTGAGCTTGAACTCATGGCCTGGTTGCTGTCCCAGAAACTGATTGCCCAATTCTGCCACATGAGCCATAACTTAATTCCCAGGCTTTTTTTTTTTGCTTTTTGACAATTAATTGGAGATAAGAGTCTGAGGAAAGCCTAGCATGAATCAAGCCAGGCTGAGAAGGAAAGTTCATGAGACCGTGACCTCCAATTAACCACTGAAAATCTTGGAGTGGTAGAGCTCTGTCCTTGTGCAAAATAGCACAAGTTCAAGGAGGCTCACACACAAGCTGCAAGATGGCACACAGATGCACACATACACAGAACGTCTCATGGATTTTCTTGCATGCATTAACTTTGAATTGTTGATCCTCAGATTTCAGTCTCTCTTCTTCCACTCTCCTTTGCATTGATTGTTTGTTATTTGTAATATTTAGTTGCCCTGCAGCTTGACCTCAGCCTCTGAGGACTGTTTCTTAGATTTTAACTGAAGGCTGTTGCTTTACCACATCAGGTCCGGCTCAGGGCTTTGTGCTAGATATCTGGGATAACCATTTCAAGCACGTTCCTACCCAGGCTGACTTGATACCACAATCCTCAGATGTCGAACTCTTGTGTAGTTAGGATTATACACAGGACCAACAACCCTTGTGTCATTTTAAAACATTAATATATGCTTGCCACTAACTTCTTTGTTTACTTTTTATTTTTTGCATGTGCTGCTATTCCTGGGTCTACAAATTGGGGCTCATATTCTGTCCTAGAAGTTTTTATTCAACCATATCCTCTATTACATGAGAAACAGTATAACTTTTTGGCACTTTTTGGGTGGGTGTTATTTAATTACAGACAAGAGTCATGGACTCTCCTGCCTGGGCTGGCCATGAACCATCGTCCTCAGATTTCAGGCTCTTGAATAGCTAGTAAAACATGTATGAGCCACCGATGCATGATTCATTTAAGGCTTTGTCACTTGCTCTTCCTTGGTTACTTCTACTCATTTCTTCTATGCATGTCCTGGGGCTTGAACTGAGGGTCTGGGTGCAGTCCCAGAAAATATTTGCCCAGTTCTGCAATTTGAGCCATAGCTCAACGTCCAGCTCAATCAGGTGACTGAAATCTGAGGATCATGTTTCAAAGCCAGCCTGGGCAGGAAAGTCCATGACACTCTTATCTCCAGTTCAACACCCAAAAGCTGGGAATGCTAGGGCACTAAGCAAAAGATACTACAGAAACACACACATACACAGAAACACACACACACACACAAACTTTCACACATAAACACACAAAGTCCCCTGGACTTTGCTTTTTCGGTTGGCTGGAAACTTGATCTCAATATTTCTGCACCCATGGATCAACTACTGCCATGATCAATACGCACCAGGCTTATATTTAAATTTACAATTGGCCTTTCTTCTCTTCTCCTACAATTTTTAGCACTAAGAATTGAACTCTGGGTCAGCAGTTTTTTAAATTAGCTTTTGCACCAAACACAGTAGTTTGCATCTACAATCATATCGGCACATCCAGCTTTTGGTTGGGTAGATGGGGTTAACAGTTTCATGTACTTTCCTGCCCAGTCTAGCTTTGAACCTAGAATGGATAGGAATACACACGGGTGTCGCTACCGCCTCGACCAGCAAGGAGACGTGACACCGGACTCTTCTCTCTGCCGTTTATTCAGGACCTTTTTTTTAATCTTGTGACCCCAACCCCGGGGAGAATTCCCCACAGCCTTAAGTACCCGCTGGGTAGCCCACCCTGATACGCCACGTGGGAACCACCATTAGGTTCAGGTGCGCGGAAGCAAGCCAGATTCTTTGCCTTAGCCATATCAGGAGTTGTTTACCACGAGAGCACTCGCCATCGGGAAGGCGGAGGGCGGAAACCGGCACCATCTTCCAGGTGCGGCCTCTCGCAGCTCTCTACAGTTCCCCCTTTTTTGTTTAAAGAACACAGATGAGAACAGAGGTCTGATCCCTGTTGTGCAATTGCAAGGACTGCATACAAGCCTTCTCCCAGAGGGCGCCTTCTCTAGGGATGACTCAGCCTGTCCATTGATTCGTTTTTCACAAGGACGGGAAAAGGCGAATCGAACCCGTGTGCAATCAAACATGCTCTCCTCGAGGGCAAAACTCATGCCTCTCGACTGCAGTACTTTGGCGTTGCAATCTGTGTTCATTGTTTTAGGGTGGCAAGCCACGCTTAGGGGGACTGACCTGCTCCAATGACTGTAAAGGCTTGGATAATCATGGCTGCACTGCGACGCTGAGAACCTCTAATTTGGCAAATGCACCACAGACATACCAAGGAGGCTAACACCAGGAGGCCTGTCAGGGCTCCCAAACCCGCCCCCTCCTTGAGATGAATCATAGCAGCGGAGATCCATGAAGATAACCCCTCCGCCAATCCGGCATCCACTCGGGTCGAGTTCACCATGACGATGGCAACCCTGAGCTGTTCCATCAGGCTGTCGAACTCCCCAGTTCAATTACCTAAAAGATAACTAAACAACTGTTTAGACAAATTTGCAGCGTTTTTTGAATAGGTTTTTTCCTGGGCCTGAACTCTGGGCCTGGGCGCTGTCCCTTAGCTCTTCAGCTCAAGGCTAGCACTCTTACCACTTGAGCTACAGCGCCACTTCTGGCTTTTTTCTCTTCTTGCTTATGTGGTGCTGAGGAATCAAACCCAGGGCCTCAGGCATGCAAGGCAAGTGCTCTACCACTGAGCTACCTTCCCAGCCCCTCTCCTTAAGATGATTGGGTCATAGCATTAGGAGCATCCTCAGGCACAGACACCCAACGAGGCATTCAGGTAACTAAAGCATATTTAAACTTTGAGGCATTCCAGCATTGGGTTAATGCACAAGGTAAGTTCTTCCATACTCACAATGAACAAAAATGGGGGATACACGCACAGAGGTAGGCCTGTGAGTAATAGAAGATTTAGGTTTAACACTTTGGCCACCGCAACCCGTAGCAGTTGCCACAACACCAGTCACGGCACCAGAACCCGAAGAGGCTGTAATCAAGGAAACAGTTATGCATCATGTCGTACGGGCATCGGTCTCGGGAACACAGACAGGGTTCCCCATCTCGGTACTGGTCTTCCCGGTTGCACCATTGCAAGGATGAGCAGGAGGACCATCACCCCCCGCATCTCGTGCCTCTTCACACTGGGCTTTTCTAGTGAGGCGTTCAGGCACCCACACCGGATCTTGTTGGTCCTGAGAAAAAACACAAACAGAGCCTCGTGCCCATGTCAGTATGGGATCGGGCCTACGCCAGAGCCCTGTCAAGACATCCTTCCATTTTACCATCCCTTTTGCTGGGCCATAAGGTTCATTATGTCTATCTGCTGCGGATTGACTCTGAGCATCCAAATTTAAAAAATTAATAGTAAATAAAGCAAGAGAAAGTCTTTCCTTTGGGGTATGGCCATGGCCAATTCTCCCCTTTTGTTTTTGTAGGCACTCTTTTATCGTGCGGTGAGCACGTTCCACAATGCCTTGGCCTTGGGGATTGTAAGGCAAACCATGTATAAGTTGCACCTCCATTTGATGACAAAAGGAGGCAAACTGTTGTCCTGTGTACGCAGGTCCATTGTCAGTCTTAGCACACAAAGTTTGAACTTGATGGCTGGTGTAAGGAACTATAATAATAGACGGGGCAATTCCAAAATACTGTAAGCATTGTTGAATTCCAGAGAGTGCAACACCAGCCACAGCAGTAGGGTGATATTCAATGGACATGGCCGGTGATATTTTCGGGTGAATCCAAAACAACGGGCCTTCTTGCCACAACAACCCAGTAGGTTGAGACAAGGTAGGGAGTATACACAGGGTAATACTCTTGTCTTCCTGTATTCTCTGTAAGCAGGCATTTTGTAATCTCTCTTCTATCTTATGTAAAGTCTCTCTTGCCTCTTTGGTTAACTGTCTAGGAGAATCCAAAGCAGAGTCTCCTTGTAATATAGCATAAAGGGGTCTCAACTCATAATTTGGTAGCTTTAAATAGCTTCTAACCCAATTAATATCTCCTAACAATTTTTGAAAATCATTTAAGGTTTTTAGATTATCTTTTCTCAACTCTACCTTTTGTGGAGTAACGCAATTTTTACATATTTTCGCTCCTAAGTAATCTATAACCTGGTCCTGCTGTACCTTTTCAGGAGCTATAGACAGTCCTCTGTGCTTTAGCATCTCAATCAAATCCACATACGCCTTTTCCAGCATATGTTTACTCTTTGCTGTTAGTAAAATATCATCCATATAATGAATGCATCTTAATTTGGGATATTTTTGTCTAAGAGGGGCAAGAGTTTCATCCACATAAAGTTGGCACATAGTAGGACTATTGGCCATCCCCTGAGGCAAAACTACCACTCATATCTTTTATCTGGCTCCTCATGATTGCAGGAGGGAATAGTAAAAGCAAACCTCACACTGTCTTGATCATGTAGGGGAATGGAAAAAAAACAATCCTTTATATCAATCACAATAATGGGCCAAAAGGCCGGCAGGGAAGAAAGCAAAGGTAGGCCTCGTTGTACGGGGCCCATAATTTGCATCTGGTTATTGATGGCTCGTAAATCGTGTAACAAACGCCATTTTCCAGACTTCTTTTTAATAACAAAAATGGGTGTATTCCACGGGGATACTGATGGTTTAATGTGTCCTTGGGTTAACTGTTCCTGTACTAATGTCCTGGCGGCAGTTAATTTTTCAGAGGAAAGTGGCCACTGAGGCACCCACACCGGCTCCTCTGTTTTCCAGGATATGGGGATCCCTCCCCCAATGGCCCCTAGGAAAAACCCAAGCCCTGCCTGTGGTTTCTCTGGTACACTTTAATAGGCTCCTTGTTCCCTCGTAGAAATTTACCTAGTCCAAAACTGGGGTGATAACCCATACGCACCATCATGTCCTGTGATGCAGGGGAATAGTCATTACTTAATTTAAATCCCATTTCTTTCATAAGGTCTCTGCCCCATAAGGAAACCGGGAGCTCTAACACATAAGGCTGTATTATACCAGAATGTCCTTCTTCATCACTCCAGTGCAGCTGTCTCGCACTCATGTCAGGGGCCTTAGCATATCCCAGACCTTGTAAGGTTTGGGAGGACGCTTGTACAGGCTATCCTGATGGCCAATCTTTTCTGGCAATAATGCTCCTGTCTGCCCCAGTATCCAAAAGGCCCAAAATTTTCTTATTATCAACATTGAGTTCAAGAACTGGTCTTTGGTCCAAATCAAGAGACAGGAATGTTAAGTCTGTTCCCGTGGATCCAAAACCCCCTTTTCCTCTTAGCTTGGGCTGAGCCGCAAAATGGTCATGTAAACTGGGTAAAATCAAAAGCTGAGCAATTCTATCTCCTGGGGAGATGGCTAAAATTCCTTTAGGAGATTCAACCATAATCTTTACAATTCCAGTATAGTCTGGGTCAATCACACCAGGATGCACCTTAAGGCCCCGCAGAATTGTGGATGAACTCCCTATCAACAATCCCACTGTGCCAGGCTCAAGGGGTCCTTGGAAGTCTGTGTCAACTAACTGGACCCCCATTCGGGGAGTTAATACGAGTCTGGTGGTGGCACGGAGGTCCAGTCCTGCTGAGCCCGCAGTGGCTCTCCGCGGTCCTTGGGGTGCCGGAAGGTCGGCCACTGTTCTGGGTAGTAGCTCCTGTCCTGGTTCTCGACTGCCCCATATATTTGCGGGCCCTGAGGGCGGGTGCCCTGCTGCCCGTTTTTTGAATGGGCCTGCGTTAAGGTTCGACCGTTGATGTCTTTCACAGATCGGCATTCAACTGCCCAGTGCTTCCCCCTTTTACGTCTAGGGCACAGCCCAAGCCGCTTAGGCTGTTGTCCCTTTCCTGTTTCTATCACACTTCCTCTTTCAGGGCAATTACGCTTTATGTGTCCCATCTTGCCGCATCTAAAGCACGCACCTGAGCCTCCTCCTTTCTTCTGGGTTAATTGCACCACAGCAGCAGCTAATCCAGCATTAGTTAGTGGTCCGCCCAGCTCTCTGCAAACTTTCATCCATGCTTCTAGTCCCCTATTCTTATATGGGGTTATGGCGGCTCTGCATTCCTTAGTGCACTGCTCGTAAACAAGCTGTTTAATTAATGGCATGGCTGCGTCTGGGTCACCAAAAATTCTGCCAGCGGCCTCGACCATACAAGCAACAAAGTCCGAAAACGGCTCCATAGAGCCCTGCAGGATTTTGGTGAGATTGCCACTCACCTCGCCTTTATTTGGTAAGGCCTTCCATGCCTTTATGCCAATTTTATTGATTTGTTCATAAACTTGGACCGGGTAGCCTATCTGCTGATTGGCGAATCTCCCCTGTCCAAGCAGCATATCTCTGTCCCAAGCTGGGTTTCCCCCAGCCTGATTGGCCGCAGCCTCTTCACTAGCAAATTCAATCAAAAAGGCCTTCCAATCTAAATACTGACCTGGGCTCCAACAAGCTCGTGCGAGCCCACTCCAATCACCGGGTGTCATGCAATGTCTGTTTAGGGCCTCCACCTGGGCTACAGTAAAGGAGGCTGTGATTCCATATGTCCGCACAGACTCAGCTAAAGCTTTTATCACCTTAAAATTTAAGGGTTCATGATACCGCTGTCCCTGTGGATCCTGAAATATTGGACAGGCTAGATGTAACTCGGTTCTGACCGCTTTCCACATGCCTGGGCTGAAAGAACAGCCAGGGCTGCCACTTCCGGGGTCCTCCGCATAGAGCGGAGGGGCCGAAGGTGTGGGGCGGTGAACGGAGGGTGTGCATTCGTCTTTATCTGGGTCCTCTCTCTCCTTCCCTTTCCTCCTCTTTCTTATCTTTGTTTTTTCTATTTGTTCTATGAGTGATTGTAGTTCCTCTGAGTCTGTAGACTCAGAGGTCTCTAGTTCGGCAAAATCAGGGTATGACCCCCCCCTGCTCTCCTCCTTTTCGCTGTCTGCCCTTTCTGATCTTTCTTCCTGCAGCATTTCTAAGGCAGCCTGACCATTCTCTACCACCTCACTGCAACGCTGGTTCTCGAGACAGCCTCTTATCAGTTTCCATATTGGTCTCAATCCGCTCTTAAGCATTCCTTGTTCAGAGGCAAAATCTAGGTCCCTCCCTAGTTTCTCCCAAGAGGCCACCATGAGGCTTCCAGAGACAGCGTACCATGGGGCAACGGTGTCACATTCATTCAAAAATCTCTCTAAAGTACTCTTTATTTTTAACTTTTTTGAGTGCAGTAGCTCATTGAGAGCCAAAAAAATTGGGTGCGAAGAAGAAGCGCCCATGTTTTAAACATTTAAAGCTGATAAACAAACTTTTACTTTCACTTTTGGCTACTCTATTGACTAGCCCCGGGTTCTCACTCTCTATCTACCGAGAAGAGCAAAAATCCCCCCGCTCTTGTGGCGGATTCCCCTTTTACCTGTGAACTTACTCCCCGCTCTTGTGGCAGATTCCCCTTTTACCTGGGGACTTACCGGTGCACCACCCTGACCGCAGAGAGTTCTGAGTCCTCGTTGGGGTTATGGCTGAGTCCCCGTACGGGCCACCACGTGTCGCTACCGCCTCGACCAGCAAGGAGACGCGACACCGGACTCTTCTCTCTGCCGTTTATTCAGGACCTTTTTTTTTAATCTTGTGACCCCAACCCCGGGGAGAATTCCCCACAGCCTTAAGTACCCGCTGGGTAGCCCACCTTGATACGCCACGTGGGAACCACCATTAGGTTCAGGTGCGCGGAAGCAAGCAAGATTCTTTGCCTTAGCCATATCAGGAGTTGTTTACCATGAGAGCACTCGCCATCGGGAAGGCGGAGGGCGGAAACTGGCACCATCTTCCAGGTGCGGCCTCTCGCAGCTCTCTACACACGGGAACCAAATCCATGGCTCATTTTTAAATCTTAGTTTTCTCTTTTTCCCGCCATTTTTAAATTAGTGGGTTTTTCTTTTTTTGGTTTGTTTGTTTTGCAATGCATGTCTAGGACTTCAACTCAGAGCTTAGGTGCTGACCCAAACTTTCTATTTGAGACTAGCACTCAACCGAATGAGCCAAAGTACAAATTGTAGCTTATGTTTGCTGGCAAATTAGACATATAAGTCTCTTGGACTCTCCTGCCTGGGCCAGTCAGGTGCTGTTCCAGAAATTTTTTCCCAGTTCTGCCAGTTGAACCACAGCTAAACTCCAGGATTTTTTTCTGTTTTGGTGTTTAATTAGAAATGAATATAATGTAGAGCCAGACCAGATTTATGAGGCTGAAATCTGAGAATGAAAGTTGGTGCCAGCCTGGGCAGGAAAGTACATGATATCTCCAATTATAACCACTAAAAAGCTGAGCTTAGTAGAGCTTTGAGCAAAACAGTACAAGTTCAAGCAACAGGACTCACACACAGACATACACACACAAGTCGTAGGGACTTTCCTACTTGGTCTGGCCCTTAAATATTATCCAGATTTTACTCTCCTGAGTAACAATAATTACAGTCATGAGCCACCAGTGATGGGCTGATTGGCTCATTGCAGCCCATAGTTATTGGTTCTTCTTATCTTCACGTCTTCTTTGCATGTATTCATTTCATTTTTTGTGAGTGCGCTGGTGCTGGAGCCAGAACTCATGCAAGGCATGGCCTGTTTCAGGAGGCTAAAATCTGACCATCATGGTTAAAAGCCAGGCTGAGCAGGAAAGTCTAAGATCCTTACATCCCATTACTGCCAAAATTGTGGGAGTAGTACAGTTGTAGCACCAGCATGGCTTCTGGACTTTCCTGCTTGAGTTGGCCTTTACAGTGGATACCCATATTTCTGCTTCCTGAAGTTCTAGAATTACAGGCATAAGTCACCAGCCCCAGGTTCTCTTCTTATTAACATTTTTGTGACCCTGAGGCTGGATCTCTGGGCCAGGACACTGTTTTCTTAGCTTTCTCATTCAAGGCTGGTGATTTACAATTCCAATTACAGCTTCACTTCTGTTTTCATATTTGTTTGTTTTGCTGGTGACTTGGTGATAAGAGACCATAACACTGTATGTATCTTAGTATTTAGGATTACACTAAAAATCCAAAAACTCATGACTCATTTTGAAAATTTAATTGGATTTTCTTACACATTTCTTTATTTTCTACTTTTTATTTCCATATGTATGCTGGGCTTGTAGCTATAAATCAGAGCCTAGGTATTGTCCCAGATCCTTTTTTTTTTTTTTTTTGCTGGTCGAGGGGCCTGAACTCTGGGCCTGGGTGCTTTCCCTCAGCTCTTCAGCTTGAAGCTAGAGCCCTACCATGTGTGCTACAGTGCCACTTCTTGCTTTTACTGCTTATGTGTTGGTGAGGAATTGCACCCAGGGCCTCATGCATGCATGCAAACACTCCCCACTTGAATCACCTTCCCAGTACCAACCCAGTACACTTTTAATACTAGCCCTCTAATAAGTGAGCCACAGCACAATTTGGAGCTTTAAAAAAACTGTAGTTGGCTAATAGAGTTGAGTCCATGCACTCCCATTCCTTGGCTGGCTTTGAACATTGATTCTCAGATGTGAGACCCTTGAGTAAGTACAATAACAAGTGTAAGCTACCTCAGTATTGCTCATTTTCAACTCTGAAATTGGCTCTCCCTTTTCTTCTTCTATTTTTGTTCTCATTTATTTATTTTATTCTTGTGTGTGCTGGTTCTGGATTTTGATCACAAGGTGTGGGTGCTGTCCCAGAAATCATTGTCTCATTTCCGCCATTGGAGCTACAGCTCAACCTCCAGGTGTTTTTTTTTCTTCTTCTTCTTTTTGGTGGTTCATTGCAGATAAGAGTCTCATGCAAATCACAGAATGAATCAGTAAGCTGAAATCTGAGGATCACAGTTTGAAGTCAGTCTACACAGGAAATTCCATGAAACTCTTTACCACCAATTAGCTGGTAGTGATCCCACTGATGAGCTGAGAGTAATAGAACACTAGCCTTGAGTAAAGTAGAACAAATTCAACTCATCACGCACAGAAAAAATGTCCCATATACTTTGCTGCTTGGGCTTGCCTTTAAATGTTATTTTCTGATGAGTTCCATGAAGATGGCAAAGGAGCAGCTGGAGGCTAAACAAGCTCTCACATACAAAGCAGTTTTAATGTTCCAGTGAACAGTCCTATGCCAGAGAATCAAACAAGTGTGCCATCACGGTATAGAGAGTTAGGCCAGAGAGAGAAAATTGAGGCAAAGAGACAGATCTGAGTACTTGTCTGTAGCCAGGGCTGTGGCGGTGGCGGCAGCTGTAGCCATGATACCTGCAACACAGATAGTCAGGTACAAAGGTGCCAGATGTGGTGGGCCAGCAGATTCTACTCAACACCAGCAAAAACTGACAAGGAGCACACATCTTCATCCTGCAGTTCACAGACCAGAGACGACACAGGAACCAAGACTCCAGCATGAGTAGAAGCCTGACATCCTCACTCCTTCTCAGGGAGAAGAGGAGGGAATGCCACCCCTCCCTCCCTCTACTGGAAATCTCCATCTTTGATACTGACAAAGGACTGGCTGAGCAGCTAACTCCAAATCAGGCCTTGGAAAAAAAACAAAAACAAAAACAAGAGTCATTTAGCAGGTCACAGGAACCTAACCTGACCTTCCAGGCTCAGCTTCCCCCAGGGAAAAGTCAACCAGCTTGGGCCGCCAGCCCCAGGAGTGGCTTTCTTCACTGGGTAAACAGAGCCAGAGGCTGCCCCTTCCTACAGCAGCCTTGACAATCAATTGAAATTCAGTAAACATAAACCCTGAGAATGGCTCCAGGCTGGGCTATGTGAGTTTCTCAGAAGCTAGCTTTTCAGGGTTGACACTGCTGAAAGGCTTCAACTGTACCCAGAACCTAGACTCATCACAGCATATCCAAACTGGAGGAAACAGCCATGTCCCTCTTTTATGATACTCAAAGCAGATCTCCCTCCCATTGAAGTAGCCTGGAAGGAGGATCACAAAATCCTTGACAAAGCAAAGCATTTTTCTGCCTGACCAAACTGACTTAAGAAACCAGCCAAGCTACAGTAATATCAAACACCTCAAGCAGACTAGAGACTCCAACAAGAGAATGGTTACAGACACAAGGGAGATCCTGGATCGTCCCATCCTCGGAAGAAATTTAAAGAACTCTTTTTTGTACATTTTATTTAAAAATTACTTTTCTAAAAGTTTTTTTTTTAATTTTAATTTTAACTATAATTTTTTTTGTTTTCTGTTAACATTTTTCTTCCTCTTATAATTTCTATTTTATGGGTATATGTGTGTGTACTTTTTTTTTCTTTAATTTTTTTTTTTGTTTAGCTTTACTGATCATTTGATCCTTTTTTTCTTTCCTTCTCATTCTTTTCACTTTTTTTCTTTCATTATTCTTTGCAAGACTTAATTGCTGTTTTGTTCATCTTCAGATGTACCCGTAGTCGATTATTAGATCTTAGCCCCATTTTGTACACACTTAGTCCAGAAATTTATTACTCAATTGAAAACTGCCTAGACATAAATTTCTTAATAGCACTACTACCTCTTTATACCTATATAATATTTTAAGCATTTTTATTTTTAAGTTTGCCACAGCTCCTTTCTATCCCTCCCCTGCTCTTATTCTATCCACATTCATCTCTGGATATTGTTTTCAAATTTGTATACTTCTTAAGTGTTGCACTTCTTAATTTTTAATATTTGTTTTTGTATTTTTTCTTGTCTCTTCGCTTTCTCTTCTTTTTTTCCTCTCCCTCTGCTATCATTCTATCCAACCTTTTTCCCACTTTGAGATTATGACTTAGTTAACTCACCCTCTGCCTTTCCACATCCCTCTATTCTATTTTTATCCACATATCTCCTTAAACCTAATAATTTCTGTTTGCCAATTTCTTCTTTGTGGTTCGTAGCCCATTAATACATACTTGTCTGATGTTGAATAGGTATATCTGTTTAACTAGATTGTATCTGCAGACTATTGACTGTGCAATTACACACTTTGGTTGATGTTTGCCTTAAAATAGTGTGCTAGGACAAAACTGGTTTACTTTCATCCCAAATGGGCAGGGCAACCCGGAAAAACACAAGAAAAATGACAAGTCCAGGTATCTCAACCAGCCCTACAAAAGATTCTTAAAGATGTCCTACACATAGAAAACCAACAAGAACATAATAAAGGCCAAGAAACCTCACCCAAACTGAGAATCCAAGAACCATAGGAAGAACCCAGTTTTCCCAGCCCCCAAGAAGGTGGATAAAATGGCAGGAACTCCCAAACACCTGTCTCTAAACATTATCGGTCTTAACTCTCCAATTAAGCGACAGAGACTGTCTAGTTGGACTAAAAAGCATGATCTTTCAATCAGGTGCCTTCAGGAGTCACATCTTGCCCATAAACACAAACATATTTTCAGTTTGAAAGTCTGGAACAAAACCTACCAAGCAAACGGCCACAATAAACAGGCAGGAGTTGCAATCCTAATATCAGATAAAATAGACTTCAAATTAAAATTTGTGAGAAGAGTTAAAGAAGGTCACTATATACTGATTAAAGGATCTCTCCTTCAGGAGGATATTACAATTCCAAATATCTATTCACCAAACAACAGAGAACCCAAATTTATCCACGAAACACTACTTTCCCTCAAATCCCACATAGAACCAAAGGCATTAATTGTTGGGTACTTTAACACACTACTTTCCCCACTAGATAGATCAACTCGACCAAAACTCAACAGCAAAACCACAGATCAAAACAACTGCATAGATCAACTATATTTAACAGACATCTACTGAATATTTCACCCAGCAGCATCAGAATAAACGTTTTTTCTCAGCAGCACATGGAACATTTTCCAAAATAGACCACATTTTAGGACACAAAGAAAACTTGTCCAAATTCAGAAACATTGAAGTTTTACTTTTCATTCTCTCAGACCGAAAGGGAAGAAAATTAATACTCAACACCAAAAGCCACCAAAGAAAATCCTGTAACACATGGAGGCTGAACAACACACTCTTGATGCACCAGTGGGTCATGGAAGAGACTAGAAAGGAAATTCAAATGTTCATGATATTCAACAAAAATGAACAAAAAAAAATACCAGCTCCTCTGGGACAGAGCAAAAGTAGTACTCATGGGCAAGTATATAGCTCTGAGCTCCTACATCAACAAATTGGAGAGATCTGAAACCAACAATTTAATGAGATATCTGAGACTCCTTTATAAAAAGCAGCAAGATAAACCCCAATCGAGTAGATGGAAAGAAATAATTAAAATTAAATCAGAATTAAATGTATTAGAATTCAAAAAAAAAAACAAACATAGGAAGTATCAACAAAACAGAGTTTGTTCTTCGAAAAAATTTTAAAAATTGACAGATCCTTAGCAAATCTTATCAGAGAAAGAAGAGAACACACCCAAACAAATAAACTCAGAGATGGGAATGAAAACATCACCACAGAAACATCCAAGATTCAGAACATCATGGGAATTCTTCTCAAAACTTTATGCTAATAAGTTTGAGAAATTGGCAGAAATGGACCTTTTCCTAGCAAATATTTGCATGCCGGGACTAAACCAAGATAAGTTTAATCATCTGAACAGAACCATATCAAGCATTGAAATAGAAATAGCAATAAGACACTTCCCATCTAAGAAAAGCCTAGGATCAGTTGCCTTTACAACAGAATTCTACAAGGCCTTCAAAGCAGAGCTCACACCAATACTCCTCCAACTCTTCAATGAAATTGAAAGAGAAATTTCACTACTGAACTTATTATACTGAACATGAAGCCATCATGACCCTCATCTCAAAACCAGGCAGGGACTCATCAAAGAAAGAGTACTATAGACCTATTTTTTGGTGAACATTGATGTAAAACTTCTCAGCAAAATTTTGGCCAATCGACTTCAACAATTTATCCAAAAAATCATACACCATGATCAAACAGGATTCATTTCAGGGATGCAAAGCTGTTTCAATATATGCAAATCAGTTAATATTATTCATCACATCAATAGGAGCAAGGATAAGAACTACATGGTTATCTCGATAGATGCAGAACAAGCATTTGACAAGATCCAACACCCCTTTATGATGAAGGTTCTGGAAAAATTAGGAATCCATGGAACAGTCCTCAATAAAATAAAGGCTGACAAACCTACAGCCAGCGTTATACTTAATTGTGAAAAACTACATCCATTTCCTCTTTACTCACAAATGAGACAAGGATGTCCACTCTCTCCACTGCTCTTCAATCTGGTATTAGAATGCTTAGGTACAACAATAAGACAAGATGCAAACATAAAGGGGATCCAAATAGGGAAAGAAGAAGTAAAACTCTCTCTCTTTGCAGATGACATTATCTTCTATTTAAAGAATCACGTAGACTCCACTCCCAAATTTCTCCAGCTGATTCAAAGCTTTGGCAAAGTATCAGGGTATAAAATTAACCTCCCCAAAATCAATGGCTTTTCTGTATGCCAACAATGAGAAAAGTGTGCCTGAAATTTGGAAAGCAACCCCATTTGTAATAGCCCCACAAAAAATAAAATACCTAGGGATTAACCAAAGAATTGAAGGACCTCTATGAGGAAAACTTTAAAAACTTAAAATAGGAAATCAAAACAGAACTTAGAAAGTGGCAAAAACCCCTATTCTCCTGGTGTAGCAAGATCATCATCTTAAAAATGGCAATACTTCCAAAGGCTATCTACAAATTCAATGTGATACCTCAAAGGTTAGAATATGTGAGGAAGTGAACATTTGTTGCTTGTTTCAGAGTAGAGCAACACGTAGTGCTAAACCACCTGGTTGTGTGCCCTTATAAGACCTGCAAATCCTTAGCTTTGGGCTCTCTTCCTGGGCTTCTCTGTGTTAGAGCGTAGGGCAAGGCCTGAGCTGCAGCCCATCATTCAAATAGAAACAGCTGTAGAGTCTGACTATTGGTGGTCTTCTTGGTGGTTGTTCTGCGAACTTGGCATAACATTAGTGGGGGCTCATCCAGGATACCCGCAAAGACCCCCGAGACTTCAGACTCCAAAGGAAAAACTGTGCTTTCTTTGTTAATTTGTCTTGTCCTGTCATTTGTCTGTTTTGCTTTTGTTTTCCCTTGTGAGGATGGCCGCTCCGATACCTAAAGGGTTGTCGAAGGGGACAGGCTTGCTCTACAAACCTGGAGGAAGTGGGAGATGCCCCAGATCCTCTTGTGGGGCCGGGGTAACCCTGCTTTGTGGAGCTGGGGTCTTTGCAACCCCACCGTGTGGGGCGGGAGGATCCCCGCTGTGTGGGTGGGGAGGGTAATTGGAACCCCGCCGTGTGAAGCTTTTTTTCATAACTGTCAGGCCTGTATGTGTTTTCTTTGTACTGTTTATTGTTTGTTTGTTTGTTTTTTTGACTATAAGACTGATGGGACTGGAAAACATGGGCACCACTCCATCTGGCCTCCTAGACTTACAGAAAGAAACTAAGATAGAGGAAAAGAAATTGTACCTCCCGGTTTTTCAGGGTGATAACTTGGAAGAAATGTTTCCTCTCCCATACTCCTAGGTTCCTTTTGCAGAATCTGAGAATGATCAAGAGGAGGAGGGAGCTATAGAACCCTCGGAACCTGCCCTTAAAATTTCTGAGGGGCCGGTCACTCGACGATGCCATGGTATCAACACCCCTTTTAATGCAGCTGTTTTTGCCTTAAGAGCTGTAGGTCCTGTGGATGCAGATGGTCAACAGCAACTCCAGTACTGGCCATTTTCTACTAGTGATCTATACAATTGGCTCACCCAAAATGCCCCCTTTTCTGAGAAACCTCAGGATTTAATTTGTTTGCTTGAAATTATTCTCTTTACTCATCAGCCCACTTGGGATGATTGCAGTCAGCATTTACAGGTCCTTTTTACCACTGAAGAGAGAGATGGTATCCGAGAGGCGGCCTGGAAACATATCCCTATCCCAACAGGAGCACCCATTGTGGATCCTGCCCTGATCTCTGTCTATTTTCCTGAGATCCAACCAACATGGGACTACAATATGGTTGAAGGTAAGGAGCGACTCCTCATCTACCACCAGGCTCTGTTGGCAGGTCTCAAGGCAGCGGCTCGCAAACCTATTACTATGGCCAAGGTTTATGATGTAAGACAGGGAGGAAGTGAATGTCCAGCAGAATATCTTGAGTGGCTTATGGAAGCTTTTAGTCAATATACCCCATATGATCTTGAGAACCAGGAGTCACTCAGACAATTATGTTTGCCTATACAAATCAAGCTGCACCAAACATAAAGCGAAAGTTGCACGCTCTAGACAGATTTGGTGAAAAGTCTATTAGGGATCTAGTAGCCACGGCAGAAAAGGTTTACAATAAGAGAGAGACCGAAGCAAAGACAGAAAAGGAAATAGAGAGAACATGAAATTGAGCATGAAAAGAGAGACTGGGCCAAAGAAAAGAGGCCAGATTTGTTGGACTCGCCACTATCGCATGCTGAGCATACCTGGATCACAGATGGCAGCAGTTTCATTTGAGATGGTAAAAGTTACACAGGGGAAGCAGTCACACTGAGATAGTATGGGCAGAAGCTCTCCTCCAGAGAACGTCTGCAAAAAGAGCAGAACTAGTGGCACTAACAAAAGCCCTACAAATGGGAAAAGGGAAGAGACTACATATTTACACGGGCAGTCAGTATGCTTTTGCCACTGTGTATGTCCATGGAGCCATTTACGAAGAGAGGGGGCTGCTGACAGCTGAGGGAAACAATGTTAAAAACAAACAAGAAATTTTAAAGCTCATCCGGGCCATATGGGAACCAGCAAATATTGCCATTATGCACTGTCCTGGCCATCAAAAGGGAACTGATTCTATAACCAAAGGAAAAAAACTTGGCCAATCAGGCAGCTAAGGAGGCAGCCCTCCAGTCCAGAGTGGAAGTACTGACTTTAGTAGACCCAGGGCCATGAACTTTGACTCCTGAGCCTCAGTACTCCCAAGAAGACTTGGAGTGGATAAAGAAAATTCCCATGGCCTATAAACCGCTGGACAGAGAAGGAAAAAAAAGACTGGTGGAAAAATGGTGAGGGGAAACTTATCTTGCCACAAAGATTGGGCAAAGGGATTCTTAAGAGAATCCATCGGGTTTCTCACATGGGAACCCGAAGATTGCAAGACTTGCTCTGACACACAGAAGTAAAGTTAGGCAAGGAAATCAACTCATTGAGGACATTGTTAAAAATTGTAAAGCCTTTCAGCTCAGCAAGTTCCCCAATCAACAGGTTACAAAAGGAGCTCGCCTCTGTGGAGATAGGCCAGGTGTGTATTGGGAAGTAGACTTCACAGAAATTAAAACTGGAAAATTTGGATATAAATATTTGCTAGTTTTTGTAGACACCTTTTCAGGATGGGTTGAAGCCTACCTAACAAAGCATGAGACCACGAACTTCCTGGCTAAAAAGTCCCTGGGAGAAATCGTACCCTGGTATGGCTTCCCATCCACCATCGGGTGGGACAATGGACCCGCCTTCATTTCAAAAGTAAGTCAGGGAATAGCTGTGGCACTGGGGAAAGATCAGGGCTGGTAGAAAGAATGAATAAGACTCTAAAAGAGACCTTAACTAAATTGGCCTTGGAGACTGGCGCAGACTGGATATTGCTCCTTCCTTTTGCCTTGTTTAGAATAAGAAATTCACCCTATCGGCTTGGCTTTACTCCTTTTGAAATAATGTATGGACACCCTCCACCCATTATCCCTAGCCTTAAGACTGAACTGCTTGCTGAATTGGATGATATTGAATTTCTGTGTAAGCTTGACTATTTACAGCTGGTGCATAAGAGTATGTGGCCCCAGCTTAGAGCATTATATGATTCTGCTTCTATTCCTACCTCCCATTTGTTTAAACCAGCGTCAGGTGTTTGTTCAAAGGCACAACTTGAGATCCCTGGAACCACTGTGGAAGGGACCTTACATGGTGCTATTCGCTACACCTACTGCCCTTAACGTGGATGGCATTGCTGCTTGAATCCACTGCCCCCATGCCAGACCAGCTGACCCCTTTGCCCTGGACGACCATGGGGAAACATGAGAAGTCTCCAAGCATCCTACTCAGCCAATCCACATATGCCTCAAGAAAAGAAACATGGAATGATTGTTATTGGTATACTCGTTCAAGATCAAGAGCTGTTGGAGTTTAGTTTTGGGTCAGAGCCATAAGATTGGGGCTCAGGACCAGAAGTCAAGGAGGGGGGAATGAAAGTTTAGAGTATTTGAAGCAGTGACCATTTGTTGCTTGTTTCAGAGCAGAGCAACACCTGGTGCTAAACCACCTGGTTGTGTGCCCTTATAAGACCTGCAAATACTTATCTTGGGGCTTTCCTCTGGGGCTCCGCTGGGTCGGAGTGTAGGACGAGGCCCGAGCTGCAGCCCATTTAAATAAAACAGCCATAGAGTCTGACTCTCGGTGGTCTTCTTGGTGGGGATCCTGCGACCTTGACATAACAATACCTATCTATATCCCAACCTCATTCTTCAAGGAAATAGAAGAGGTAATCCAAAAATTCATATGGAACCATAAAAGACCCCAAATAGCAAAAACGATCCCCAAAAGAAAGAAAAATGCCGGAAGAATACATTACCAAATTTCAAACTCTACTACAAAGCCATAGTAATCAAAACAGCTTGGTACTGGCACAAGAATAAACTTCAGGACCAATGGAATAGAATTGAAAATCTTGAAATGAACCTACAGACCTATAGCCATCTAATCTTCGATAAGGAAGCTAAAAAAACAGAATGGAAGAAAGACACCCTCTTCAGTAAATTGTGCTGGCAAAATTGGTTAATCACGTGTAGAAAACTACTGCTAGATCCTTATATAATACCGTGAACTAGAATCAACTCCAAATGGATCAAGAAAATGTGGTATATATACACAATGGAATTCTATGCCTCCATCAGAAAGAATGATATTTCCACATTAGTTAGGACATGGAAAGACTTGGAAAAAATTAAATTAAGTGAAGTAAGCCAGGCCCAAAGAAACATAGGTCCCATGATTTCCTTTATTTGCAATTACTAGTATATGTCTGAGACAAGCAGAAATGGTCAGATAAGTTGATGTTAGGAATTGAACCCTAAGATATGTATTCAAATATTTTTTTCTTTCATGTGATTGTTTCTAACACATTTATAAGATTATTTCTTTGTTCCCTTCTATGTCCTTCCCCCACGGTATAACCTCTATTTTCACTGTATTTGATGTTGTTATAATTTGTGGAGGGGAAGGGAAAAAACTAATCATTTAAATAGGGAAACATATGGACCCATTGCAACAATGATACGTACAAGTTGTTATGTCGAAAACGAACTTTACAACTTTGGTGCGGGCGAGGAGGATTTGGTGGGGGTACAGGGAGGTGTATGGGATGGTAAGGGGAAACAAAGGAGGAGGCTACAATGCTTGATAAGAAATGTACTCATTATCTTGCCCATGTAACTGTAACCCATCTGTATAGTATTTTCACAATAAAAAAAAAGAAAAAAAGTTATTTTCTGGCTTTAGCCTCCTATGTAGCTAATACAACCTGTGTAAGCCACCAGTGATTGATTAATTCAAAACTCTGTCACTGTCTATTCCTTTCCTTCTTCTACATTTCTTTATTTCTTTTGTGTTGGCCCTGAGGCTTGAACTCAGGCTATTCGTCTTTTTATGTCTTTTATATAACTTGATTCAGTTTTGTTGTTCTAAAGTTTTATTTGTTTATGTTGCTATTTCTATTTTATATGAGTAAATTTATATATCACCTGTAGTCCTATAAAGTTTTTGTTGTTGTTGTTGTTGGTCGTGGGGCTTGAACTCTGAGCCTGGGGGCAGAGCCTCAGCTATTCAGCTCAAGAAAAGCACTCTATCACTTGAGCCATAGGTTTCTGGATGTTATTTGGAGATAAGTCTCACAGACTTCCTGCCCATGCTCACTTTGAACTGTAATCCTTAGATCTCAGCCTCTTGAGTAGCTAGGAATACAGACATGAGCCACCAGCACCTGGCCAAATTTGTATGTTTTTGTTTTGCTTGCTTGACTGATTAGAACCTAAAATTGTTCATCTGTTGTAAAAAATTGCAATAGTTTTATCGCCAAGAATAGTGAAATATTTAGAATTACGTATTTTGAGAAAATATAGCCGATTAGGTTTTATTGTTTTAAAGTAAAGAATATCTTTTTTGTATACCCTGAAGTCTGAGTTCAGAACATGTAGTTATTGACAGGAACCCTCCTGTGTGAACCACATCCTTGTTCTCATTTTTTAACCAATCATCTATTAAATAATTTGAAGTTCATAAGGCATCTTTTGTTAAGAATAAGTAAAATAAGCCTAAACTCCTGCCTTTTGAGTAACAAAAGAAATCCTATTATCAAGAATGTATAGACACAAAAAATGAAACATCCTAAGAACAAATAATCTTATCAATAAATAGACAAGTGAATTGACTAGATAGTTCCCCAAACAGATATAGGTGTCTAAGGAATATTTGAAAATATTCAACTTGCTTAGTAATCAAGGAAATGTAAATAAAATCTATGTTGAACTTCCATCTCTGCCTAATCAGAATGCCTATTATAAACGAAAACAGGTATATTTTAGATATGAGACCCTTGTCTGTTGTATGGCTAGTGAATCAGTAGGCTTTCTCCTGATCTTGCTAGCTATGTCCTTTGCCATGCAGAAGCTCTGCAATTTCATGTAATCCCATGTGTGCAACCTTTCTTTGATTTGCTGTGTTTCTGGGTCTCTATTAAGAAAATTTCAGCCTGTGCCAAGGAGACCTAGGGTTACTCCTATTCCATCCTGTAATGTTTTCAGAGGGTCTGCTTTGTCTCCGAGGTCATTGATCCATTTGAACTTCATTCTGGTGCCGAGTGATAGATAAGGATCTAGCTTTAGTTTTCTAAACGTGATTAATCAATTTTGCCAGCACAATTTTGCCAGCACTGAAGAGGCTGTCTTTCTTCCATTCTATTTTTTAGCTCCCTTATGGAATATTAGATGGCTATTTGTCTTAGGTTCATTTCTGCCTTTTCAATTCTATTCCATTGTTTCCGAGAACTGTTCTTGTGCCAGTACCAATCTGTTTTGATTACTATGGCTTTGTAGTGGAGTTCAAAATTTAGTATTGATATTCCCCCAGCACTGTTCTTTCTGTTAAGGATCATTTTTGCTATTCAGGATCTTTTATTGTTCCATATGAATTTTTGTATTGCCTCTTCTATTTCCTTGAAGGATGAGGTTGGAATATAAAACAGACAAGAGTTTCATATCTAAAATATACCTGGATTTTAAAAAATTAAATCCTCCAACAACAAATCCTCAAAGAAACAATTGCCCAATAAATAAGTGGGCGAAAGACTTAAAGAGAAACTTCTCTGAAGAGGAAAGAAGGATGGCCAATAGACACATGGAGAATTCCCCACCTCCCTAGCCATAAAAGAAATGCAAATCAAAACAACATTAAGATACCACCTAACCCCAGTTAGAATGGCTAAAATCAGGAACTCTAATAACAACAGATCCTGGAGGGGAGGTGGACAGAAGGGAGCCTTACTACATTGCTGGTGGTAATGTAAACTTGTTCAACCACTTTGGAAAGTAGTGTGAAAGTTCCTGAAAAGACTCCACATAGATCTCCCCTATGTCCCAGCAATCCCACTTTTGGGCATTTACCCAAATAATCACAAACAAGACCACACTAAAGCTACCAGCACAACTATGTTTACTGCAGCATTATTTACTATAACTAAGATATGGAACCAACCCAGATGCCCCTCAGTAGATGAATGGATCAAGAAAATGTGGTATATATACACAATGGAATTCTATGCCTCCATCAGAAAGAATGACATTGCTCCATTTGTTAGGAAATGGAAAAACTTGGAAAAAATTATATTAAGTGAAGTAAGCCAAGCCCAAAGAAACATTGGTCCCATGATTTCCCTTATTTGCAATATCTAGTATATGTCTGAGTCAAGCAGAAATGGTCAGATAAGTTGATGTTAAGTGAAATGACCCCAAAATAAGGATGCAAATGTTTTTTTCTTTCTTTCTATTGTTTCTAACATATTTATGTGTTGATTTCTTTGTTGGTTTGTATGTCTTTCCCCCACGTTATAACCCTTGCTTTCACTGAATTTGATGTTGTTATAATTTGTGAAGGGGAAGGGAAAAACAAATTGTTTAAATTGGGATATGGATGGACCCATTGCAACAATGAGATATACAAGTCATGTGGGATAATGAACTTTACAATTTTGGTGAGGGGGGCATGAGAAGGGCGGGGGGTGTGAGATGGGAAGGGATGGGAAGTAGAAACAAAGGATGAGGCAACAATGCTTGATAAAAAATGTACTCACTACCTTTCCCATATAATTGTAACCCCTCTGTACATTATTTTCACAATAAAACCAAAAAAGAAAGCAGAAATACTCACAAGGAGGTGGGGGGGGGGAAAGGTACCCTACACAATATTGGCAATTAAGTGAAACAGTGTAGCCCCAAATGAAATCAGTGTGGAAGTTCCACACAAGAAATCCTACATATACTCCTGAAGAAATGTAAATCATCCCTACAGTAGAGCTATCTGCACACACATTTTTTTTCAGCAGGCTTCAAAATAATTACATTCCAGAATTGGCCACCACAGGCAGAATAGTGTGTAAAACTATTATCGCCAATTAACAATAAAAAAAATCTGGGACTATACCTGTGCACCAAGTGGCAGAGTACCAGACTTGATGAAAAAAAGCCAATCAAGTGATTAAGTCCCTAGGTTCAATTCTCAGAACTGGCAAATACACACACACACACACACACACACACACACACACACACACACACACACACACACACACACACACACTCACACACACAAAACCAATGATTACTATACTTTTTAGCCAAGCTTCTTATTCACCTTATATCCATGTACCTATGACAGAGCTAAATATAATGGGAAAGCGATATTTATAATGATAAATTCTACTGAAGAACACCATTTCTTTTTCTTGTTTTGTTATATTTATGTGGTCACTGGGTTTGAACTCACAGCCTGAGTGCTGTCCCTGATCTTTTTAGCTCAAGGTTCATGCTCTACAACTTAGCTACAGTGCCACTTCCAGTTTTGTGGTAGTTCATTGGAGATAAAGAATCTCAAGGTATCAGAAATCTACACACTGATTTCTAACTGCAATTCTCAGATTTCAACTTCCTGAATTGGTAGAATTAGAGACCCAATCCACCAATGCCGGGCTAGAATCTGATTATTTTCACCACTGCTCATTGGAAAAGTTCAATTCTTTTTACTCCAGAACACTTGCCAAACACAATTCTCTCTGGATGGCAATCGAGCAAATAGAGAGGCGCCAGTAGCTCACACCTGTAAATCCTAGCTATAGAAAAGTCTGAGACCTGAGGGTAGTGGTTCAAAGCCAGTCAGGGCAGGAAAATCTGGGGGACTTTTAGTCCCAATTAACACAAAAAATCCATATGTTTAGCTGTGATGCAAGCAGTAGAGCTCTACCTTGATCAAATAACTCAGGGATAGACCTCGGGCCCTGAGTTCAACCACAAGGATGTAGCAAACCCTGGGTCCCTCCAGATTAGGCAGGTAGACAACCATGGCATGGGATCCACATCATTTTCATCTCCAACTTGTTGGTCAGACTCCTGTGAGTCCCTTGTCCAAGGTGCTGGCTGTAGGATCTGGTCCCTGAGAGGCTTCCATTGAACTTCTCTATAGTTCATGGTCTACTTTACATAATGAAGACTGCTGCCAAATAGGTGTGTGTGTGTGTGTGTGTGTGTGTGTGTGTGTGTGTGTGTGTGTGTGTGTGTGTGTGTGTTTGTGAACAGCACATTATAATTAACATTATGTCATAATATTCTTATGAGAATTGTGTGCTTAACCCATGTGAAAAAAACTAACTAGTATCAAAATACCCAAAAAAGGCCAGTTGATATTAGTACCAGTTATGGGTTAGTATTAACACTAGCATTAGTATAAATCAGAGCACATAGAAGGACCCATCTGACCTACCAGTTGAAAATTCAAGAATCATTTCCTCCTCTGCTGCATCTCAGGCAGTCAAATACAAATCTTTTCAACAGACTTGGGGAAGAAGGAGTTAATTCCATCTGTAAGGCCAAAAAGAATCCCCATGCTGATATATGAGTACTATCTCACACACACACACACACACACACACACACACACACACACACACACACACACACACACACACACACACACACACACACACACACACACACACTTGTAGGTCCAGCAGTATTCTCAAGCATCTCGCCTGATCTGTGTACTCTATACAGCAAAGGCTAGAATTCGGTGGAAATAGGAGCAAAGTACCTTGTACACACTTCACCAGCTGTTAGACTGGTCTTCCACTGCCCAGTAATAGATGGATGTAATCTTTGTTGCTCTGCTCTGAGCTGCAGGAAAAGTGTCTTGCCTTGGCAGGACAGTGAAGGGATTAGTGTATCTACACAGGTAATATGAGGAGTCCTGCATCAGGAAAATACCTCTTTTAAGTGCTAGTTTATTAGAAAGCTTTGAGCACACTTGGCCAGTACTAACATATATTAATGTATTCTCCTTATTTTATTTAAATAAAAATCAATATTTATGAACTCTCATTTCTCCTTGGTTCTTCTGGTATATTCCTGTCATGTCTAATGCTTCACTTTAAAGCTTCATTCCCCCTTCTCTCTGGTGAACTTTCGTGAGAGTTATCAAGTAATTTTCTTATTTAATGCAACCAAGATGAAGCTGATGAAGAAAACAGTGTTACCTTCAGGTTAGCTTAAATATCTGCTTTGATAAAGGAAGATGAGTGTCTTACAACCTTCATGCCAAAGGTACTGCCTCTGGAGATAGGGAATTGCATTTGCTCTGCCTTCCTAGCATCCAGGGTAACCTCTGGTCTCCCAGTAAAGGAATTCCTTTCTAAGAAAAAAAAACATTCCAACAAATTGCAGAAGGCCAGCAATCCACATTATTTCTGCTTAAGAACACATCTCCTACCATATACTGATGATTCACACCCATATCCCTAGCCATTCAAGAGTCTGAGAGCAGAGGATCTCGGTTCAAAGATTGCTGGGGCAAGAACAGTCCATGAAACTTTTATCTCATTCACCACAAAAAGCCAGTAGGAGAGTGATGGGCCAAGCGGTACAGGACCACCCTTGAACAAGAGCTCATGGACAGTGCCCAGTCCTGGAGTTCAAGCATAATGCACACACAAACACACAGAGACACAGACACAGACACAGACACAGACACAGACACACACACACAAACACACACACACACACACACACACACACACACACACACACACACACACACACACACACACACAAGCTCGAAGTGGAGATGAGGCTCAATAGTATAAGTTTAGTCTCTTTTTTTGTATTTTTTTATTTTAAAAATCCTTGTTAGAGGCGTTGGTTTCAGTTACATGAGCAAGGAATTGATTACATTTCCTAATGAGCATTGTTGCCTCCTCCTTTGTTTTCCCCCTACAATCCCTTCCCTCCCATCTCCACAACTACCCTCCCCACCCCCCACCCCCACCAAACTTGTAAAATTCATTTTCAACTTAGTGTTTTGAACATCTTATTGTTACACTGGGTCAACCCACATCTGCAAAAACACAAAGTTTAGTCTTACGTGAAATTTTTTACTAAGGGAAAATGTCAATGCCCAGATTTCAAGCCAGAATATCAATACACATTTTTTAAAAAGACTACTTTTGATAAGCTTACCAGACATAACTGATTCTCTTCTTTTTATGATACTGAGGTTTGAACTCAGGGCCTCATGTTTTCTAGATACACACTCTAATATTGAGCCACAGCTGTAATTTTTGCACTGTTTTTTAGACAGGGTCGCATTTCCTGCTCAGGTATTCAACTGGATTTCAGTCATCTTACTTTCCTCTGCAACTATTGCTGGGATGAGAGGTGCACACCACTATGCACAGCTTCTTCTGTTCAGATAAGGTCTCAAAGAATTCTGCCTGGGTTGATCTGAAAACATAATTTTTGCAGTCTCAGACTCCCAAAAAGCTAAGATTATAAGTGCAGATCACTATGCTCACCTTATTGAAGCCCTAGATTCAATCACCAATACAAAAATTGAAAATAAAAATAAATTCAAATGGAAAGGCAGTATGGTAAGAGCAGGGAAAAGGGATGGAGTAATGATCCTGGGCAGCTCCTGACGTTCAATCTGATGGCTTTATTTACCAACATTGGAAAAGAAAATGAAACGATGTAACAAGAGAACCCTACATGCTTTTCCTTAGCAACCAGACAGTCCTGCCTGTCTTTTCTCATTTATGCCAGAGCCAAAGGGCTCAGTAGACCACGAGTAAGGAAGGAAGTTAGAGATGTGTAAGATGAAAAAGAACAAGCCCTGGACATGTTGGAAATCAAGACAGCCTCTGGAACCTTAGAACTGTTAAGTATTTCAGACACTAGTATTCCAAAGAAACCAAATGTTCAGAGAGAAGGCCAAGATATGCTCTGAGGTGTATAGATTTCCTTATTCAAAGAACACACAGACCTCCCAATGACACAATCCTCCCTGCCAACAGTAGTCTTTCACAGTGAGTCTCAGGGGGTAAACACACTGCCCTTTTCTACCCACCAGACACCAGCCCACATCCTGAGAGCACTGACAGCAGGGAGAGAGGGTTCATCCCTATAGCAACCCAAGAATGAAGCTCAGAGGACCACACCTAATTACATAATGTACTTAGACCTCATAAAGTTCCAACAGCTGCCCGAAGATGTCTTTAGCTCTTCAAAAGGATCATGTTGTGATGCCTAGCTTTACAGCCCAAACTTCCCACCCAGTATTAGCCCTGTTGAGTGGCATATAAGCCAGTTAGGGCTCTCTGATAAATTTCCTAAAATAATCAGGCTCAATGCCAGCATCCAGTCACTTGTCCTCTGGTGACAAAGCCTCAAGACCATTCAAGACAGAAGCAGCCATCACCTCAACTCCACCTGCCATGGGCAGTTCAGAAATCCTTACTCTTTTGCTCCCACAGGCTCGGTTTAATTTTGGGATAATCTCACCAACACTGTCTCCTAATATCACTGTCCCCAAGGGCTGACACCCCTACCCAAGCAAATAGTCAAACAAGCTGGAGGTGTCCTCTTTGGGGAGGACAGACCAGCCATTCATGAGCCCATTTCCAGGGGCTTCCCATACCCCAGAAGCCTTGGATGGGTCATCTGCTCCCTCCAGCAGCAAGCCTACCTCTCTTCCCAGACCCAAACTGACCACAGTATCTTTTAATAAGCTGGAAACTCATCTCCAAGTTGGGAAAGCTGCTGTCCCCAAACTCTTTGGCTGAGATGGTAGGCAGCTTCTTGTGCATTCAGGTGGCCCAAGTTGAACCTGCAAAGCCATCCAGCAAGGTTTATCCTACCAGCCTCATCCCTTGTTCCCTTGCCAACCTGGACAGCCCTGCTCCTTCCAGCTCCATTGCCCACCCTGTCTTTAGGGTGCCTCTGAGTGTAGTTTCTGCTTCCTGAACTTGCCCACATATTCTGAAAAGTGCACAGAGAAGCCTTGGGCATCTATTGGGCTCCAGAAGTCAGACCACAGGGAGGCTTCTGCATCTCCCAGTCTTGCTCCTAGCACAGTCACTAATGGAGCAGTGCCCCCATGATCCAACGCAGACCTCTTACTTGGGTAAAAAAAAGACCCTGTGCTTGTATCTCCCACAGTCAGCAGTCAGCAGTCCTGGCACATGGGCATGTACTAAGGCCACCCCAGTAGCTATGTGGGCTCTGACATCAAGACAGAGGCAGGCACACCCAAGCAGGCTGACGTTGGAGCAGCTCCTCTTCCTGGTGCAGGCATGGTGGCCTTTGAAGCAGAACATGACAGTTCACACACTAGAAGATCACAGTACACACTCTAAAAACTTGGTAAGCAATGGCCCTGTGCTCAGAGACCTGACAGAGGCAGGAAATCAGAGAGAGATAGAGAAGGAGACAGACAGACAGACAGACAGACAGAGAGACAGAGAGAGAGAGAGAGAGAGAGAGAGAGAGAGAGAGAGAGAGAGAGAGAGAGAGAGAGAGAGAGAGAGAGAGAGAGAACTCTAGGCTATCTCTGATTTGTACTGGTTTCAATATCCTTGCAGAGAAATGCATATTTTCACCATGAAATAAAAAGGAAAACTGCTAACTCTAACTCTGACGGAGTAGCTGGGATCAATCTAGACATCCTAACATAAACAATCACAGAAGTGGAAGTTATGTGAAAAATAAATATATGTATATATAAAATAAATATGTAGACATATATGTATATTCACATATATAATGTGAATATGTAATGTATGTATAATTTAGTATGTATATATGTATAATGTACAGGGAGAAAAAAAGAAATACATAGTGTTTGACAGAATAATGACCAAAACGTTCCCAAATTTGATTGAAAGAATGAACCCATCTATGCAGGAATCTAGCAGCTTAAAGAAGTCAATTAACGTAAGTACACAGGTCCACACTAAGCCGTTCTAATTAAACAGTCAAAGACAGAATACCTCCCAAAGCACAGACACACAACTCATCACACACAAGTGATCTTCATCAATGTTATGACAATTTCTTATCAGAAACTAGATTAACTATTACCAAGGGCAACAAATGTAAGGTGCTAAGAGGACATATCTAATAGCCGCCTTTCTTATTTTATTTTATTTTTTTAGTGTGAAAATACTGTACAGAGTGGTTCCAATTACATGGGCAAGATGAGTACATTTCTTATCAAGCATTGTAGCCTCCTCCTTTGTTTCCCCTTACCATCCCTTCCCATCCTCCCCCTGCCCCCCACCCAATTCTCCCTGCTTACCCCCCACCCCGCACCAAAGTTTTAAAGTTCATTTTTTGAGATAATGACTTGTATATCTCATTATTGCAATGGTTCCACCTATATCCTTATTAACCTTTCTAACAAATATATATCCTTTCTCCAAATGTGAGAGATGAGCTAAGTACCTAACGATGGTTCAGGAATATAATCTTAGCTACTCAGGAAGGTGAAGATTGTGGCTCAAAGCCAGCCTGGACCTTGTCCCCTCAAGAGCAAGTTATAGGAAAGCTACCCTTGAGTTGGATGGAGTCCTTTTTGCTTTGTCATTGCTGGAACAAGATATAAGATAAGGTGGCCATCAAGAATGGAGGCTATTGTCTAGTGTCTCCACGGATGCGATTTATGAGACTCAGGAGTTTTCCAGAAGGTCAGAGGATTTTGACCACTGATATAGTGGTTTCAGGAATGGTATAATAGTGACCAGAGCAACCACAAGCCCACATGGAGTCTTAGCAACAGTCTTTGAAGACTATAAGCTAGAGTATCAATGCTGGCAAGCTATGATTGGTCCACTTTTTCTCTGACTTCACTGGCTCAGACTTTGATTGGTCCATTTCCTCTATGATGTCACTATGCCTGGCTGTGATAGCTCCATTTTGAGAAGTCATGCAGGGTATATATGAAGCCAATGTGCTCCAACCTATGTCTTTTAACACCTCTAGGAGCTCTTGATTGGTGACCCGCTGGACTGACTCAAAGCTAAATTCGTGATTTTTTTGGTTGGGGAGGTGAGTTGTCGTTGGGATTTTGGTATTTCTTTTTATTTTTTTCTGAGGTTTCCATTATTTTATTTAATTTTAGATAGACTTGCTACCTGCCATCATAGCAGAAGGATGGAAGAATACAAAGAATCCTCCTCCAAATCCTTGAAGAAGGATATCATCAAACAATAAAAGATGAAAGAGCTCATCAACCATGGTACCAATGGACAAGTGAGGCTATCCCATCCTTGCCTCACACACATGAAAGTGGCAGTTAAAATATTCCTGAAGGGAGAGTCCTCCAGTCATCAGTTAAAGAATGAGGTGGTTATTTTTAAGACGGTATGGCACAAACATATCAACAGGTTGTACCAGGTGATGGAGAAGGAAGTGTATGTGTATTTCATCATGGAATTGGCCAGTAGGGGATACCTCCTGGGGTGGATCTGAAGATCCTGCCACCTATATGAGGATGAAACCAAGAGGCTCTTCACACAAATTGTAAGTGCTGTTCACTGCCCATACCAGAACAGAATCACAAACTGAAACATTCAGTACAACAACATCCTGTTGGATACCAAAGGCAATATCAAGGTCAGTGGTTTGATCTGAGCATCTGGTTCACCCTGGGGCAGTTGCTATCGAATGTATTTGCTGCTGAGCTATTCCACCCCCTAAATTTTCCTGGAAGAAAGAAATGATTGCTGGGTGTCGCTGGCTTACACTTGTAAGCCTAATTATTCAGGATTCTGAGATCTGAGGATCATGGTTCAAAGCCAGCCGTGGCTGGCTTTACCCTCGGATCAAACTCATACTGATACCAAAGAGTAATTTGAGGAGGAGATGGCAGTGGATAGAGGTGGCTAGCAAAATAGTTACCACTCTTGTCAGAACAAGCTGCTGAATGTGGACCCAGGAACAGAGCAGTTCAAGACAAAGGGGAGGAGAGGGCTGAGAGATATCAAAGATAACTTCACTTGAAAGCCAGAAATCCTCTTATTGAGATGGGAGACATTTGTAGGTGGTCTACTGAAAGAAAGAGTTGTAAATGGGATCCACAAATGGAAATGAAAACCCTATTTGCCCAGAAAACCCCAAGAAGACAGGTAAATCAACTGCCTTAGGTTTCCTCAGGAGGGATTCCAGCAAAGGGACATCTTGTACTGCAGTGTAAACTGAATGTTGTAGTTATCAAAGCATATAATTTTTGTGGATTGTATCAATTCCTTCCAGATACAAAACTACTTGAATTACTCTTGACCTACACCCTAGTCTTTAAAAATATAGTTTGTTTTATTTTATTCCGTTATTCTTTAAGATGCAGTCTCATCATGTAGCCAAGTCAACTTCATAATTCTGCTGCCTAGTCTCCCCAGTTTTGGGTTAACAGCTGTGTACCTCTATGTCATGCATCATCCTATTATCTGTACATTTCCTTAAGTTTTAATACTTTATTTTATCCCTTGGCAGGACTACAGTTTTGATTGAGAGGCTGGTGCTGGGCAAGCAAGTGCTCTACCCCTTGACCCCTGCCCCCAGCCCTTGCTCTTCATTTTACTTTAAATAAGCTCTTATTGTATTATTTTGCTTGGGTCAGCATCAGACTGTGATTGTAAGGTTTTTCCTGCTGGGAACCATTTTTTGTGCTTTCATATATTTTGTAAATATAATTTTTCAGCCGAGGGCCAGTGGCTCACACCTATAATCCTAGCTAGTCAGGGTGCTGAGATCTGAGGATTGTGGTTCAAAGCCAGCCCAGGGAGGAACATTCGTGAGACTCTTATCTCCAATAAACCACTAGAAAACAGGAAGTGGCGCTGTGGCTCAAGCAGTATAGCACTCGCCTTGAGATGAAGAGCACAGGGACAGTGCACAAGCCCAGAGTTCAAGCCCCACGACCGACAAAAAAATGAAATAAAATCAAAAATAACTTTTTATCTTATTAAAATGAAGCTACACATAGGTGTTACCTTTATATAAGTCATTTTAAAATTCAAAGCCTTATTTTAAAAGAGTAAAAATGCATAAAATCACTAAAAGTTATCTCTAGAAAAAAATGACTACCAGATTAAATGTTTTTTGAGGCTGGGTCAGTAGCATTTGGCATTGTTCTCACTTCAGCTCTAGACAATGCTACATAGTTCCAGGGCTGCATGGCCTAAATAAAAACAAGTAAGAAGTAAAAAACAAAAATGATCCTTTAGGGCACAGTTGTGGAAGATTTGAAATACTTTTGTACATTTTATTGACCATTTGTACATTGCTGATGAAAAGTGATGTAGAAATTTTGGTAGAATTTGACACATTCTTCTAACGTAACATAGAATTACCACATTACACAGCAATTCCATTTCTCATTGCATAACCAAAACAACAAAAGAAAAAAAAACTAATAGCTCATATACCAATGATAACAGCAAAGTTCAAAATAGTCAGAAGTTGGAAATACCTGGCGTGTCTATAAGATGAACAAGTTTATAAAATATTAGGTATACATAAATGGATCATGACTTATCCACAAAAAGGCTGCAATTAATATATATCTGTCACAGATGGATACAAAAATAATCTACTATTTATGTGAAACATATTGATTAAACTATTTCATAAGAGAAAATGTAAGATTAAAATTTCTGGGACAGGACATTGGAATTATCATTACTCTATGATTGTGTGGATTCCATCAGTATCTAAAAGACAGTTCACAAATAGAGGTAATTGTTACAATGCAGTGTGGATATAATTAATCTCACTGAATTTTATACTTACCTATCAAGTATGAGGCCCTGTGTTCAACCTCCAACACATCCAAAAAATGCTAAATGTTCCTTCTGTTACCTACCTTCAGTGGTAGGCCCTTTTCTACTGTTTTGATTATATTCCTCTGAGGATCTCTCGTGGATCTCTGATGTTTAGTTATTCTTTAGAGGAAATCCATTATTTGAATATTAATTTTGAGTTTTAAAGGAAACCTCGTATATTAAAATGAGGGAAATGCCTGCAGTTCTAACTCAAGAGGCTAAAGCAGGAAGATCCTTACACAGTCAAGGATGCATAGGTAGGTCATGTCTAAATCCCCATGGTAGATGCTGAAAGTGCAGGGACAATTATTTGTAAGCAATTACAAGTGAGAGATAAGTTTCTGATCACATTATAATATTGTCATGTCAGCTTGTAGTTAATATTTACATGAACTTTAAAATTTTTCCTATTTCCTTTACTCAGTATGTCATTTTGAAACTTCGTACTTTCTCATTTGCCACATTTACAAAGAAACATAATTTTCCTTAGCATCATATTAAACATGGTTTTTGATTTTTTTCTATATTACACATACTATTATTTATTTTTAAAAGGTTTTTTTTCTGCCTGTAAGGACTGGCCACTGTCTCAGAGGTTTTGCTTAGTTCAGCCAATTGAGCCACAGCTCAACTTCCAGCTTCATTCATTTGAAAAGTCTCATGCAATGCTCAGCACAACTAAGGAGGCTGAAATCTGAGGATCCTGGTTTGAAGCCAGTCTGAGCAGCAAAGTCTGAGATTCTTATCTCCAATTAATCACCAAAAAACTGTGGGTAGTAGAACTCTAGCCTTGAGTAAAAAAGGGCAATTCAAGCTCTAGTACTAGAGCTTGAATTACATGAACAAGTCTCATGGACTTTTTTCCTTGGGCTGGCTTTGCACTGCAGCCCTTAGATTTCAGTCTCCTGGGTAGTTAGGATTTACAGACATGAGCAACCTACCACTGACTTATTTTAATATTACTGTTTTTCTTTTTCTTTTTGTTGTTCCTGGGGCTTAAGCTCTGGGCTTTGGGTGCTGTCCCTGTGCTCTTCAGCTCAAAGCAAGCACTCTACCACTTGAGCCACAGAACCACTTCCAGTTTTCTGGTGGTTTACTGGAGATAAGAGTCTCATGAACTTTCCTACTCCGGTTGACTTTGAACTATGATCTTCATATCTCAGCTTCCTGAGTAGCTAGGATTACAGGCTAGATCCACCAGTGCCCTTCTGTTTCTTAGCTTTTTGACCCAATGATGATGTTATACAACTTCAACCACAGCTCCACTTCTAGCTTAGTTTTGCTTATTGGACATAAACTTCTAATATATATTTCTGGGTAGACTGGCTTCAAACCATGATCCTCAAATTTCAGCTTTCTGAGGTGCTCCAATTATACACATTAACCACAAACCCATCGGTATTTGAAAATATTAATATGTTTTCCCCCTTTTGTCTTTTAAAATTTTTTCTTGTTTTTAATTTTTGTATATGTGCTAGCCCTGGGGCTACAAATCAGGGCCTGGATACAATGCCAGAGCTTTCTCTTCAAGACTAGTGGCTTACCACATGAGCCCAAGTGTACCTTGTGGCTATACTTGTTTTGTCTTAGTGCTTGAACTAAAGCTCTGGGTGCTGTCCTAGAACGTGATTTTCCAGTTTCCATTCAGGTCACAGCTCACTTCCAGGTTTTCTTCAATTCTTGATAGTTAATAGATGAGTCTTATGCAAAGCCCAGCACAAATTATTTGGCTAAAATCTGAGGATCATGGTTCAAACCAACTAGGGCAGAAAAGCCCATGAGACTCTTAGCTCCAATCAATCACTGAAAAGATGAGAGTAGTAGAGCTCTATCCTCGAACAAAACAGAATAAGTTCAAGCCTCAGGATGGTACAAAGATGCGAAAACAAAGCCTCATGGACTTTCTTGCATGGGCTAGCGTTGAACAATGATTCTCATATTTCAATATCTCTTCATCCTCTTTCTGAAAATTTTATTGGTCCTGTGGTTTGACCTCTGATTCTGGGGCCTATATCTTATATTTTACACTCAAGGGTGGTGCTTTACCATCTCTGCAACAGCTCAAGGCTTTGTGCTGTGTAGCTGGAGATAAGAATTTCAAGCACATTCTTTCCCAGGCTGACTTGACACTGCAATCCTCAGTTGTCAGCCTCTTGTGTAGTGAGGATTACACACATGACCAGCAACATTTGGGTCATTTTAAATCTTTAATATGTGCTTGCTTCCACCTTCTTTTCTTATTCTTTTTTCATTTTTGCTTGTCTGGGGAGTAGAAATTGAAGCTCAGATGCTGTCTCACGACATACATGGGACCAACCATAACATTTTGCTTTTGGGGGGAGGTTAAATGGAGAGAAGAGAATCATGTAAAGCTAGGCCAGATTCAGGAGGCTGAAAATTAAGGAGAGCCCATGACACTCTTTTCTCCAATTAACCACTACAATCTGAGAGTACTCTATCATTGAGCAAAATAGTGCAAGTTCAATCACCAGGACTGGCACACACACACACACACACACACACACACACACACACACACACACACACACACACACACACACACACACACACACACACACACACACACACACACACACATCTTATGAACACCTATACCTGAGCTGAGCTTTAAACAGTATCCTTAAATTTCAGCCTGAGTATGTAGAATGAAAGATATGAGCCACCAATGATTGGCTGATTGACACCTCGGTTACTTGTTCTTTCTTCTCTTCTTCTATCCTTCTTTTCATTTATTTCATTTTTTTTTGTGTTTATTGGTCTTGGAGATCGAACTCATGCAAGGCCTGGCTTGATTCAGGAGGCTGAAATTTGGCCATCATGGTTTGAAAGCAGCCTGCACAGGAAAATCCATGAAACTCTTATTTCCAATCAACCAACAAAAATCTATCCCCAGCATGGCGCCACACACAAAACAGTCTCCTGAAATTTCTTGATTAGGTTTGCCTTTACACAGGATCTTAAATTTTAGCGACTTGCATTTCTAGAATTACAGACATGAGCCGACAGTCTTAAGTTCTCTACTTCCAACCAGTTAATTTTTTATTGTGATCCTGAGGCTTGATCTGTGATCCAGGGCACTGTTTCACAGGTTTTTCTCAAGGCTGGTGCTTTATAACTACAACCACAGCTTCATTTCTGCTGTTTTTTGCTGGTTATTTGGAGACTTAGGCACTTCCCTGTCCAGGCTGGCTGTAAACAACCACCTTCCTTCAGATTTCAGGCTTGTGAGTCACTAAGATTACACATATTGAGAAAAAACTCATGCATGTCTCATTTTGAAATTTTAATTGGATTTTCTCACACCGTTTTTTTTCCTAGTCCTAGCCCAGGCCTTGGGCACTGTCCCTGAACTTCTGTTACTCCAGGTGAGAATTGTACTACTTGAGCCACAGTGCCACTTCCAGTCTTTTCTATTTATGAGTTACTGAGGAAACAAAACCAGGTATTTAAGCATGCTAGGCAAGCACTGTATCACTAAGCCACATTCCCAGCAATTCTTACAACTTTTTATTTGTATTTTTGTTTCTATGTATGCTGGTCCTGGGTCTACAAATCAGCCCAGGTGCAGCCCCAGAGGTTTTTATTGAAGACTAGCACACCAAGACATGAGCTACAGCACAACTTGTGGCTATTTTGTTTTGTTTTGTTATAAGTAGCTACTTAGATTTGAGTCCAGGAATTCTCCTACCTGGGCTGGCTTTCAAATGTGATCCTCAGATTTGAGTCTCCCAAGTGGATTCCATCAAAGGTGTTTGCCACCTATGATTAGCTCATTTTAAACTCTGAAATTGGCTCTTTCTTCTCCTATATTCTCTACATTTATTTATTTTATTCTTTGTGTGTGTGGGTCCTGAAGTTAATATCAAGGTCTGGGTGCTGTCCCATAAATTATTTTCTTATTTCTGCCATTGGAGCTACAGCTCAATCACCAGGTTATATTTTTCTTCCTTTTGGTGGTTAATTGGAGATAAGAATCTCATCTAAAGCCCAGAAAGACATAGAAGGCTGAAACCTGAGGATTGAAGTTGAAGCCATCCTGGGCAGGAAAGTCCATGAGACTCTTTTCATCAACTACCATGATGCTGGGAGTGGTAGAGCTCCTACATGAATTCAAACCACAGGTTGGCACACAAAGAAAAAAAGCCCCATGAACTTTCCTGATTGGGCTGGCCTTTAAATGGTATCTTCAGACTTCAGCCTCTTGAATAGCTAAAATGATAAGCAGGAACCATCAGACCCAAGCTTATATTTAAATCTCAAATGGTCATTTCTGCTCTTCTTTCAGTTTTGTTTTTGGCCAACTTTGGGCTGAATTATATACCTGGGTACTGTTTCCCAGGTTTTTCATGGAATTTCAGTAATTTACAACTACTATCACACCTTCATTTCCAGCTTTTGCTGGGTAGTTGGAGAAAAGAATTTCGGCATGTTCCTCCCCTGGCTGGCTTTGAGCTGTGATCCTCATATTTCAACTTTCTGAGTAGCTAGGAATACACAAATAAACCAACAACCGTGGCTCATTTTGAAATTATTTTCACTTTCTCCCATCTTTTATAATTTGTGCTCTTTTTTCCTTTCTTTTTGTAGGTGTCTATGCTAGGGCTTCAGCACCAGGAAATGTGTGTTTTCCCAGAGCTTTCTGTTTAAGACTAGCATTCTACCACATGTGCCAGAGCACAGCTCGTGGCATATTTTTGGTGGCAAATGAGACATAAGATTATCATGGATTCTTCTACCTGTGCTGGTCTTCAACTGTCCTAAGATTTCATCCTCCTGAGTAGCTGATAGAAAATCAGTGAGCTACCAATGCTTGATTTATTTAAACCTCTGTCATTCGATCTTCCTTCTGCACTTCTACCCTCCTATTGTTTAATTATTCTGTGATTGTCCTGGGGCTTGAATTCATGACCTGGTTGCTATCCCAGAAAGTGATTGCCCAATTCTGCCACTTGAGCCATAACTCAATTCCAAGGATTTTTTCTTTTCTTTTTGACAATTAATTGGACATAATAGTCTGAGTCAAAGCCTATCATGATTCAAGCCAGCCTTGGAAGGAAAATCCATGAGATTATGACCTCCAATTAACCACTGAAAAGCTGGGAGTGGTAGAGCTCTAGCCTTGATCAAACCAGCACAAGTTCAAGGATGGCACATACAAGCCACAGGATGGCACAGAGATGCACACACACAGAGAAAATCTTATGGATTTTCTTACTTGTGTTAGCTTTGTACTGTGATCCTCAGATTTCAGTCTCTCTTTTTCCACTCTCCTTTTTATTTATTGTGTTTTATTTGTAAATTTTAGTGGTCCTGCAGCTTGACCTCTGGCACTGGAGACTTTCTGAGCTTTTTAACTAAAGGCTGCTGCTTTACCACCTTGAGTCCAGCTCAGGGCTTTGTGCTAGATAACTGGGATAAGCATCTCAAGCACATTCATGCCCAGGCTGACTTGATACCACAATCCTCAGAGGACCAACAAACCTTGTGTCATTTAAAAATTTTAATATTTGCTTGCCTCTACCTGCTTTGCTTTATTCTTTTTTTTTTTGCATGTGTGTGCTGTTCCTGGTCTACAAATTGGGCTCTTATTCTGTCCCAGAAGTTTTTATTCAATGCTATCCTCTATTACATGAGTCACACCATAATTTTTGGCCCTTTTTTGGGAGGTGATTAATTACACACAATAGTTTCATGGACTCTCCTGCCTGTGCTGGCCTGAACCATCATCCTCAGAGTTCAGCCTCTTGAATAGCTAATAGAACATGTATGGACCACCAATGCTTGACTCATTTAAGCCTTTGTCACTCGCTCTTCCTTGGTTACTTCTACTCTTCTTTTTTCTTCTGTGCATGACCTGGTGCTTGAATTCAGGATCTAGGTGCCGTCCCAGAAAATATTTCCCCAGTTCTGCAACTTAAGCCATAGCTCAACTTCCAGCTAAATCAGGTGGCTAAAATCTGAAGCCCATGTTTCAAAGCTAGCATGGGCAGGAAAGTCCATGACACTTTCATCTCCAAGTCACCACCCAAAATCTGGGAATGCTAGGGCATTAGGCAAAGGATTGTACATAAACACACACATCACACATACAAACACACACACACACACACACACACACACACACACACACACACACACACACACACAAATATACACACCTATACACAAGCTTGCCTGGACTTTGCTTCTTGGCTGACCTTGAAACTTGATCCTCAGATTTCTGCCTCTTGAGAAGGAGTAAAGCCATTATCACCAAGCACCAGGCTTATGTTTAAATATACAGTTGGCCTTTCTTCTCCTACAATTTTTTAGCACTAGAAATTGATCTCTGGGACAACAAACAGGTTAATTTTTAGCTTTTTCACCAAATACAATGCTTTACAACTACAATCATATCTACACTGGGTAGTTGGGAATGAGTTTCATGTACTTTTTTGGCCAGTCTTTCTTTGAACCTTGAATATCTAGGAATAAACATATGAACCAAAATGCATGCTCATCTTGAAACTTTACATTTCTCTTTACCCATCATTTTTAGTATGTGATTTTTTGTTTTTTTGAAATGTGTGTCTAGGATTTCAGCTTAGGGCTTAGATGCTGTTCCAAGCTTTCTGTTTTAAACTACAACTCAACTGCACGAGCCAAAGTACAAATTGTAGCTTATTTTTGGTGCAAATTAGATCTATGAGTCTCATGAACTCTCCTACGTGGGCTGGTCATGAAGCGTGATCCTTAGATTTCATGCTCCTGAGTACCTCTTATACCATGTGTGAGCAAACAATTTTAGATTCATTTCAACCACTGTCACTGACATTTTTTTTTGTACTTGTATCCTCCTTTTATTTCTTCTCTGTTTGTCCTGCAGCTAGAACTCATGGTCTGGGTGCTTTTTCCCAGTTCTGCCAGTTGAACTACAAGTAAATTCCAGGTTTTTATTTTTCTGTTTTTGTTTTTCATTAGAAATGAGTATCATGTAGAGCCAGACCAGATTCATGAGGCTACAAACAGGAGCAAAGTTTATACCAGTCTGGGCAGGAAAGTCCATGATATCTCCAATTATAACCACTTAAAAGCTGAGATTAGTAGAGCCTTGAAAAAAAAAGTACAAGTTCAAGCAACAGGATTCTCTCTCTCACACACACACACACACACGTGCATGCACACACACACACACACACACACACACACACACACACACACACACACGTCTTATGAACTTTCCTAGTTCGTTGGGACTTTAAATATTATCCTCAGATTTTAGCTTCCTGAGTAACTAGAATTACAGTTATGAGCCACCAATGATTGGTTGATTGGCTAATTGAAGCCTCGGTTATTGGTTCTTCTCTTCTTCTACTCTTCTTTACCTTTATTCATTTCATTGTTTTGTGTGTGCTGGTGTTGGAGCTAGAATTCATGCAAGGACTGTCCTGTTTCAGAAGGCTGAAGTCTGATCATCATGGTTCTAAGCCATCTTGAGATGGAAAGTCTAAGAGCCTTACCTCCAATTAAGTGCCAAAAACCTGGGCGTAGTATAGTTCTAGCACCAGGATGGCCCAGAAAAAACTGTTTGCTGGACTTTCCTGCTGGGGTTGGCCTTTGCACTGGATCCCCATATTTCAGCCTCCTGAGGTTCTAGAATTACAGGCATGGGTCACCAGCCCCAGATTCTCTGCTTATTACCATTTTTTTGTGATCCTGAGGCTGGATCTCTGAGCCAGGGCACTGTTTCATAGCTGTCTCACTCAAGGCTAGTGCTTTACAACTCGAATCACAGCTTCACTTCTGTTTTTTCTGGTTTTTTTTTTTTTTTTTTTTTTTTTTTTTTTTTTTTGCTGGTGATTTGATGATGAGACACCATAACCCTCAAATTTCATCTATCTTAGAATGTAGGATTACACACATGAAACAAAATCTCATGGCTCATTTTGAAAATTTAATTGGATTTTTCCAATATATTTTTAATATCTATTTTTTATTTCCATAGGTATGCTCAGCTTGGGGCTATAAATCAGAGCCTAGGTATTGTCCCAGTAATTTTTTTCTCGTCTATCTTATTTTATTTTCTTCTTTTTATTTTGAAAATATGGTACGGAGGTCTTACAATTAATTACATAAGCAAGGTAATGAGTACATTCTTATCAAGCATTTTTGCCTCCTTTGTTTGCTCTTGCCATCCCTTTCCATTTTTCCACCCTACCGCTGTCCCCCTGACACGCTGCACCAAAGTGGTAAAATTTTTTTCAACATAATGTCTTATTCATCTCATTGATTGTTGCAATGGGTTCAGCTGTATCCTTATTTTTATATTTATTTATTTATTGCCAGTTGTGGGGCCTGAACTCTGGGCCTGGGAACTTTCCTTCAGCTCTTCAGCTTGAGGCTAAAGCCGTACCACTTGTGCTACAGTGCCACTTCCGGCTTTTCATGCTTATGTGGTGCTATGGAATTAAACCCAGGCCTCGTGCATGCAAGACAAGCACTCTCCCACTCAGTCACCTTCCCAGCCCCATCCAAGTACATTTTTAATACTAGCCCTCTAATGTGTAAGCCACAGCACAATTTGGAGCTTTTTAAATAAAACTGTAGTTGGCTAATTAGAGTTGAGTCCATGGACTCCCCTGCCTTGGCTGGCCTTGAACACTGATCCTCAGATGTGAGATGCTTGTGTAAGTACAATAACAAGTGTAAGCTACCTCAGTTTTGTTCATTTTCAACTCTGAAATTGGCTCTCCCTTTTCTTCTTATACCTTTGTTTTCATTTATTTATTTTATTCTTGTGTGTGCTGGTTCTGGATTTTGATCTCAAGGTGTGGGTGCTGTCCCAGAAATCATTGTCTCATTTCTGCCATTAGAACCACAGCTCAACCTCCAGGATTTTTTCTCTACTTTTTGGTGGTTCATTGGAGATAAGAGTCTCATGCAAAGCACAGAATGTATCAGGAAGCTGAAATCTGAGGATCACAGTTTGAAGCCAGCCTGCACAGAAAATTCCATGAGACTCTTTACCTCCAATTAGCTGATAGTGATTCCACCAATAAGCTGAGATTGATAGAACTCCAGCCTTGAGTAAAGTAAAACAAATTCAATCCCCATGACTGGCTCACACAAAAAAGGCCAATGGACTATCCTTCTTGGGCTTGCCTTTAAAAGGTATTTTCTGACTTTAGCCTCCTATGTAGTTAATACAACATGTGTTAGCCACCAGTGATTGATTAATTTAAAACTCTGTCATTGGCTATTCCTTCTCTTCTTCTACACTTCTTTATATCTTTTGTGCTGGTACTGAGGCTTGAACTTGGGGCCTTGGTGTTCATCTTTTTATGTCCTTTTTATAACTTGTTTCAGTTCTGTTGTTCTAATGTTTCATTTGTTTATGTTCCTTTATATATCTCATATAAGTAAATTTTTATATCTCACAAAAATAACTTTATCTTTGTACTGGTGGCTCATACCTGTAATCTGACTCAGGAGGCTGACATCAAGGATCACAGTTTGAAGCCACCACAGGCAGAAAAGTCTGGGAAGTTCTTATTTCCACTACACTACTAAATATAGTAGAAGTAGAGGTATGAATCAAGTAGTAAATTGCTTGCATTGAGCAAAAGAACTCAGAACTCTGGCTTCAAGTTACATCCCCTGGACTGGCACAAAAAGAAAACTTTCATTAGCTTATATTATACTAGGATTACTGGTGTGAGAAGACCATCCTTGTTTTAAGAACCAAATTTTGTACAGCTGCCACTTTTGATCTTTTCCCTAGGAACTTTTATGCTTGTTTTTTCCTTGCCTTATATTTACATTCTTATTTTTTGTTTGGAGACACAATTCAATAATTCAATGACATATCAGAAAAGGCATGTCTTGAATTTTTCTTTATTTTAAATAGGAAAGGGAAAGGCTAAGTCTCAATCCAGCAGAGAGTGAATGAAAGTTTGATTATAGAGCTGTTAAATGTATTCCTGGACTGGGAAGCCTGCCATTTTAGGTGCTTTGGTGGATGGGTCTTCCTACAGCTTCACAATAAACTTCTATGATGTTACAGCCAACTTTGCCATCACAACGGATAGGTGTCAGCCACTGATCTCACCTTTATGTGGACTTAGATACACAAGGAGGAAAAAAATAATTAGAAAAAATTACTATTAACCACAAGACCACAGCTGGATGAGCTTTCCCAACTGAATTCTGAGATTACATGAGCAGAACAGGTTCATCTCCTCACAAGGCTACTAAGCACAAAGGACCAGGCACTGTTGTAGGCAACTGGACAAACAGATGAGAATACAGCTGCAAATGGCCTACTCCATGCAAATTTCATGCTGAAGGAGAAAACCAGAAATCACAATGATGATGTCAATGAATCAGAAGGATGGTGATGTGGGGAGACAGCTTCACATTGAGGATGGGAGGAAGAGACATATGATCTAACAGTAGGGAACATCCATGCAATTACTGCTTTTCCACTCTGTCTCCAATCTCAATCCCAGATCTCATCCTTCTGAGTAGCAAATTATAGGTATGAGGCACCTGCTGTCAGCTCTTTGATATAAATATCTATAATCAAAGTTTTCTAAGTTTCTTGGAAGATTTTTGAAAGGAAGGTTCAAAATTAAATATATTGTGTGTCCTAAACATTCTTTTCATTATCTTCTAATTATTTGAATATGAGCTGTCTTCCTCACTTTTGGGAAAAATCAAGACAGTTGTTTTCATTGTTCAAATCCTGGGGAGGGAAGGAAAATCACAGCTTCTTTGCCAAAGTAGAAATTAATAGTCATTTGAACTTACCAGTTTTGCCAAATGTCTTGTCCTTGATGGGTTTTTCATCTTCAACAATGTTAGATGAATGAAATTATAAATGGGAGAAAAGCAACCACGTAGTAGCAAGTTTACCAAAATGATATATATAAGCTGTCCACTTTCTACCCAATGAAATGCAACAAACATTAAAAAAAAGTTGAATAAAAACTGGGAGCTTGTTCCTCTTTAAAAACATTTGGATTTTTGTTTTGCTTTGTTTTGTTTTTTGTTGGTTGTGGGGATTGAACTCTGGGCCTGAGGGCAGTCCCTCAGCTATTCAGCACAAGGAAACACTCTACCACTTGAGCCACAGCACTACTTCTATTGTTCTGACGGCTATTTAGAGATAAGCCTCACGGAGTTTGCTGCCCAGGCTGACTTTGAACTGCAGTCCTCAGATCTCAGCCTCCTGAGTAGCTAGAAATAGAGACATGAGCCACCAGCACCTGGCCAAAGTTGTATGTTTTTTCAGTTTTGCTAGCTTGAATGATTATCAAGGAAAAAATAAAAACTAAAATTGTTAGTGTGTGGTAAAAATTGCAATAGTTTTATCATGCAGGATAGTGAAATATTTAACATTACATATTTGAGAAATTGTAGCTGATTAGCTTTTACTGTTTTAAAATAATAAAATATATTAAATTTTTTGTAGACACTGAAGTCTGAGTTCAGAACTTATACTTGTTGGCAGGCATCTACTATGTGAGCCACATCCTTCTGATCATTTTTTAATCCATCATTAAATAATTTTAAGCTCACAAATTTTCTTTTATTAAGATTAAGTAAAATAAGCCTAAACTCTTGCCTTTTGAGTAACAGAAGAAATCTTAATATCTAGAATGTATAGACTAAAAAATGAAATACCCTACGAACAAATAATCTTATCAATAAATAGGCAAGTGAATTCATTAGATCGTTCCCAAAAACAGATAGGTGTCTATGTAATACATTTTACTAATCAAGGAAATGCAAATCAAATCTATGTTGAAGTTCCATGTCTGCATAATCAGAATGCTTATTAAAGAAGAAAACAGAAATACTTGCAAGGACGTAGGGAAAGATACCCTACACAATGTTGGCAATTAAGTGAATCAGTGCTGGCCCAACAGAAACCAGTGTGGAAGTTCCACCCAAGGAATCCTACATATATACCTGAAGAAATGTAAGTTAGCCTTATAGTAGAGCTATCTGCACATACATGTTTGATTTCATGATTCAAAATAATCACATTCCAGAATTGGCCTCCATAGGCAGAAAAGTATGCAAAACTCTTATCTCCAAATAACAATTAAAAAATCTGGGAGTAGAACTGTGGACCAAGTGGCAGAGTACAAGCCTTGATGGAAAAAATCCAATCAAGAGATTAAGGCCTTAGGTTCAAGCCTCAGAAATGGCAAACACACGCACACACGCACCTGCACATGCACGCGCGCGCGCGCACACACACACACACACACACACACAAACAATGCTTCCTCTATTTTTAACCAAGTTTCTAAATACCCTAAGATTCATGTACCTATGACAGAGCTAAATATAACGGGAAAGTGGTATTTATAATGATAAACTTCTACTGATGAACCCAGGTCTTTTTTCTTGTTTTGTTTTGTTTTTGTGGTCATCGGACTTGAAGTCACAGCCTGAAGTCACAGCCTGCTCAAGTTTGGTGCTCTACCACTTATCTTCTGTGCCACTTCTGGGTTTGTGGTAGTTCATTAAAGATAGTCTCAAGGTCTCTGTCCTCCAAACACTGATTGCTATTTGCAATTCTTATATTTCACCTTCCTGAATTTGTAGAATTAGATAAATGTTGGGCTAGAACCTGAATATTTTCACCACTGCTTATTGGAAGACTTCAATTCTTTTTACTTCAGAACACTTGCCAAGCACAGTTCTCTCTGTACGGCAATCAAGTAAATATAGAGGCACCAGTAGCTCACACCTGTAAATCATAACTACTGAGATTAGAGGCCAGTGTTCAAAGCCAGCCCAGACAGGAGAATCTGGGAGACATTTATCCCCAATTAGCCACAAGAAATGACATATGTTGAGCTGTGGCTCAAGCAGTAGAGCTCTACCTTGATCAAATAACTCAGCAATAAATATCAGACCCTGAGTTCAAGGCTCAAGACCAGTGCACATTCACACAAACACAATTTCATAACATAGTTCTAAAACCTAGCAAGGTGCCATCCTAATCCCTTAATGTCATGCTTTGCTATGAGAATTAGAAAAGTCTAGCCTCTGGCATGGGTTGCAGTCCATGCTGGTAAACAACATCTAGAAAGAGTAATTAGCTCAGAGCCCGTGGGACTGGCCCAGACCAGAAGAAGGAGTGAGGTGGTGCAGACACATGGCCCCTACTCCCCAACTCACCCAGTCCGAAAGCAGCAGTGAGGTGACAGGCACGCAATTCCCACACACCCAGACCTGAAGCAGGATTGAGGAAACGTAGGCACATGGTTCCCACTCACACAGACCAGAAGCACGATTGAGGTGAGAAGGGCACTGGCCCGACTTATCCAGCCAGGAAGCAGTAATGATGTGGTGCAGGCACATGGCCCCTACCCACCCAGACCAGAATCAGCAGTGAGGTGACACACGCACCACAGCCCCTACTCCCCTACTCATGCAGACAAGAAGCAAGAGTGATGTCACACAGACACTGGGCCCTCACTCCCCCAGACTGGAAACAGGAGAGAGGTAACACAGGCACAAAGACCCCCATCACCTAGACTGGAAGCAGGAGTGAGGTGACCTGGGCATGAAGCCCCCACTCACCCAGAACAGAAGCAGGAGTGAGTTAGTACAGGCACATGGCCCCTACCCACCAAGACTGGAAGCAGTAGTGTAGTGACACAGGTAGGCGGTTCCGACTAATCCAGCCAGGATGCAGAAGTGAGGTGACGGTCTCATGCCACACCAGAGGTGCCTAGAATTCTATGGTGGCCCCATTTTCTCCCATCCTTTGTGAAGGGCTGCTGGGTTCCATGATGCACTCCGGAGGTCAAGGGGCTAGAGCCAAGGATGCTGCTGCCCTCCCCCAACTGGTACTGCACCTGCTGCAGCTATGGTAGCAAACAATAAGTTCTAATTCACAGAATATATACTATGAACTATTAGTGTCTTCAGGTACTGTGCGCCAATTGCTAGCCAATTAATTTTATAGTTGCCAATGTCTAAGTATTCACTGACTTGTAAATACACTGGAATGGAAATCCTAATATCACTGATGTCTTTTCATTTCTAGGAATGATGATTTTGAACTGGCGCTTTCTGAAAAGAAGGTGAGGGAACATGGACCCAACTATTCAAGAGTGCCTCTGGGTGACACTATATTGGCCCAAGAATGAGTTGACACAGTTGGTATCCAGTTGACTGTGCAACTACAGGACTTTGGTTGATGCTTGCCTTAAAATAATGTTCTAGCACAAAATTGGTGTTACTTTCATACCAAGTGGGCAGAACAAGCTGGAAAAACACAAAAAAAATGGCAATTCAATGTATCTTTACACCCTCTTATGACAATCAGGTGAGAATAGTGAATGAATAATACAGAGGAGGTTTCAAAGAAAGTTTTATGAACAATATTGGTAAACATGGTGAATTAAAAGACTGAAAACCTGAAAAGGACTCAGTTTGAGCATGATAGGGAGAGAGAGAAGGGAAACCCATGATTAATACAGGAATCTCGACATTGTGAGGAGGTTACTAAAAGATTGATACAGGAATTGTATTAGCAGGTTGAGAAGAGAAAAAGAGCAATAAAGGAATTGTGTGATCAGGCTGAGAACAGTCAAAGAGAAAAACACTAGATTTAACAAATATCTACAGAATATTTCACCAAACAGCATCAGAATACATGTTTTTCTCAGCAGCACATGGAACATTTTCAAAAATAGGTCACATTTTAGGTCACAAAGCAAACGTCAAAATTCAGAACATTGAAGATATACCTTGCATTCTTTCAGACCACAAGGGAATAAAATTAGAACTCAACATGAAAAGCCACCAAAGAAAGTCCTGTAGCATATGGAGGCTGAACAACACACTGTTGAATCACCAGTTGTTCATGGAAGAGATTAGAAAGGAAATTTAAATGTTCATGGTAATCAAAACAAATTAACACACAAATTACCACCTCCTCTGGAACACAGCAATGGCAGTGCTCAGAGGCAAGTTTACAGCGCTGATTTTCTACATCAACAAATTGGAGACATCTGAAAGAAACAACTTAATGAGACATCAGAACCTCCTTGAAAAAGGTCAGCAATATAAACCTCAATCCAGAAGACGGAAAGAATTAAATTAAATAATAATTACAAGAATTATACTCCAAATACACCAGAAAAAGAATAAAAAAGCGTTGATTCTTTGAAAAAATTAATATAATTTACAGACCCTTAGCAAATCTTATCAGGAAAAAAAGAAAACACACCCAAATAAATAAACTCAGAGATGAGAATGGGAACATCACCACAGAAACACCAATATTCAGAACATTATAAAAGAATATATTTCAAACCTTTATGAAATAAGTTTGAGAACATGGCACAAATATTGAAATGCCAAAACTAAACCAAGAAGAGGTAAACCATCTTAACAGAACCATATCAAGCATTGAAATAGAAACAACAATATTAGACCTCCCATTTAAGAAAAGCCCAGGACCAGATGGACTTACAGCAGAATTCTACAAGTCCATGAAAGAAAAGCTCACACTAATATTCCTCCAAATCTTCAATAAAATTGAAAGAGAAAGTTCACTACCGAACACATTCTATGAAGCCATCATAACCTACATCCCCAAACCAGGCAGGGACTCATCAAAGAAAGAGAATTATAGACCCATTTCTTTGATGAACATTGATGCAAAAATTCCCAACAAAATTTTTGACAATCAACTTCAACCATTAATCCAAAAAATCACACACCATGATCAAACAGGATTGATTTCAGGGATGCAAACTAGGTTCAATATATGCAAATCAATATAAAGCGTCACATCAACAAAGAAAGGATAAGAGGCACATGGTTATCTCAATAGATGCAGAAAAAGCATTCCACAAGATCCAACACCCCTTTATGATGAGGGTTCTGGAAAACATAGGAAAATAAGGAACATTCCTCAAAACAATAAAGGCAGTATATGACAAATCTACAGCCAGCATTATTCTTTCTTTTAATTTGTATTTTTTTATTGTGAAAATACTGTACAGAGGGGTTACAATTACATGGGCAAGATAGTGAGTACATTTCTTATCAAACATTGTAGCCTTCTACTTTGCTTACCCTTCCCATCTCTTCCCATCCTCCCTCCCTCCCCATCCAATCCTCCACCCCCCAAGTTGTAAAGTTCGTTTTCGACATGACAACTTGTACTTCTCATTATTGCAAAAGGTCCACCTGTATCATTATTTAAACGACTTGTTTTCCCCTTCCCCTCCACAAATTATACCGTCATCAAATACAGTGAAAGCAGGGGTTATACTGTGGGGGAGGGACATACAAAGCAAAAAAGAAATAATCTTATAATTGCATTAGAAACAAATGCATGAAAGGAAAAAAATATTTAAAATAAATATCTTAGGGTTCATTTTCCTAGCATCCCATTATCTGACCTATTCTGCTTGACTCAGACATATACTAGATATTGCAAATAAGGGAAATCATGGGACCTATGTTTCTTTGGGTTTGGCTTAGTTCACTTAATATAATTTGTTCCATGTCTTTCCATTTCATAACAAATGGGGCAATGTCATTCTTTCTGATGGAGGCATAGAATTCCTTTGTGTATATATACCACATTTTCGTGATCCATTCATCTACTGAGGGGCATCTGGGTTGGTTTCATAGCTTAACTATAGTAAATAATGCTGCAATGAACATAGTTGTGCTGGTAGCTTTAGTGTGGTCTTGTTTGTAAACATTTGGGTAAATGCCCAAAAGTGGGACTGCTGGATCATAGGGGATCCCTATGTGGAAATTTGAGGAAACTCCATACTAGTTTCCAAAGTGCTTGAACAAGTTTACACTCCCACCAACAACGAAGTAAGGTTCCCTACTGTCCACATCACCTCCAGCATCTGTTGTTATTAGAGTTCTAGATTTTTGCGATTCTAACTGGGGTGAGGTAGTATCTCAATGTTATTTTGATTTGCATTTCTTTTATGACTAGGGAGGTTGAGCATTTCTTCATGTGTATATTGGCCATTCTTCATTCTTCATCAGAGAAGTTTCTCTTTAAGTCATTAGCCCGCTTATTTATTGGGCAGTTGTTTCTTTGAGCATTTGTTGTTGGGGGATTTAATTTTTTGAGTTCCAAATATATTTTAGATATGAGACCCTTGTCCATTGTATGGCTATTGAAGATCTAAACAACTGCATAAATCAACTAGATTTAACAGTCATCTACTGAATATTCACCCAGCAGCAGAATACACATTTTTTTATCAGCAGCACATGGAACATTTTACAAAATAGACCCAGTTGTAGGCCACAAAGCAAACTTGTCCAAATTCAGAAACATTGAAGTTATACCTTGCATTCTTTCTGACCACAAGGGAATAAAATTAGAACTCAACTCCAAAAGCCACCAAAAAATGTTTGGTAACACATGGAGGCTGAAAACACACTGCTGAATCACAAGTGGGTCCAGGAAGAGATTAGAAAGGAAATTCAAAAGTTCATGCTGTTCAACAAAAATAAGTTCTGAGTTCCTATAACAACAAATTGGAGAGATCTGAAACCAACAATTTAATGAGACATCTGAACCTCCTTGAACAAGAGCAAGAAGATAAACCCCAATCCAGTAGACGGAAAGAAATAATTAAAATTAAATCAGAATTAAGTGTATTAGAATCCAAAAAACGATAGAAAGAATCAATAAAACAAAGAGTTGGTTCTTCGAAAAATTAACAAAATTGACAGGCCCTTAGCAAATCTTATCAGAAAAAGAAGAGAACACACATAAATAAATAAACTCAGAGAGGAGAATGGAAACATCACCATGGAAACAACCAAGATTCAGAACATTTTAAGGAATATTTCTCAAAACTTTATGCTAATAAGTTTGAGAACTTGGCAGAAATGGACCTTTTCTTAGAAAATATTGACATGCCCAAACTAAACCAAGATGAGTCAAACCACCTTAACGGGCCCATATCAAGCATTGAAATAGAAACAGCAATAAGAGACCTCACAGCTAAGAAAAGTCCAGGACCAGATGGTTCTAAAACGGAATTCTACAAGGCCTTCAAAGCTGAGCTCACACCAATACTCCTCCAAATCTTCAATGAAATTGTAAGAGAAAGTTCACTACCGAACACATTCTATGAAGCCATCATAACCCTCATCCCAAAACCAGGCAGGGACTCATCAAAGAAAGAGAACTATAGACCCATTTCTTTGATGAACATTGATACAAAACTTCTCAACAAAATTTTGGCCAATCAACTTCAACAATTTATCCAAAAAATCATACACCATGATCAAACAGGATTCATTTAAGGGATGCCAAGCTGGTTCAATATACGTAAATCAATTAATATTATTCATCTCATCAACAGGAGCAAGGATAAGAACCACATGGTTATCTCAATAGATGCAGAAAAAGCATTCGACAAGATCCAACACCCCTTTATGATGAAGGTGTTGGAAAAATTAGGAATCCATGGAACATTCCTCAATACAATAGTCTGTATATGACAAACCTACAGCCAGCATTATACTCAATGGTGAAAACCTAAAGCCATTTCCTCTTAACTCAGGAACAATACAAGGATGTCCACACTCTTCCCTTCTCTTCAACCTTGCATTAGAATTCCTAGCTATAGCAATAAGACAAATTGCAGACATAAATGGGTTCCAAATAGGGAAAAAAGAAATAAAACTCTCCCTCTTTGCAGATGACATGATCTTGTACTTAAAGCATCCCATAGATTCCACTCCCAAATTACTCAAACTGATTCAAAACTTTGGCAAGTAGCAGGGTATAAAATTAACCCTCAAAAATCAATGACTTTTCTGTATGCCAACAATGAGAAAAGTGGGGCTGAAATTAGGAATGCAACTCCATTTGTAATAGCTCCACAAAAAATAAAATACCCAGCATTATTCTTAATGGAGAAAACCGCAAGCCATTTCCTCTTAACTCAGAAATGAGACAAGGATGTCCACCCTCTCTATATCTCTTCAATCTAATATTAGAATGCGTAGCTTCAGCAATAAAACAAGATGGAAACATAAAAGAGATCCCAATAGGGAAAGAAGAAGTAAAACTCTCCCTCTTTCCAGATGACATGATCTTGTATTTAATGAATCCCACCGACTCCATTCTCAAATTACTCGAGCTGATTCAAAACTTTGGCAAAGTAACAGTGTATAATATTTACTCTCAAAAATTAATGGCTTTTCTGTATGCTAACCTTGAAAAAAGCGTGGCTGAAATCAGGAAAGAAACTCTGTTCATAATAGCTCCACAAATAATAAAATACCTAGAAATTAACCGTAACCAAAGAACTGAAGGACCTCTATGATGAAACCTTTACAAACCTGTAGAAGGAAATCAACATAGAATTTAGAAAGTGATAAAAAAACTCCCATGCTCCTGGATTGGCAGAAGCAATATCGTGAAAATGGCAATATTTCCCAAGGCTATCTTCTAATTCAACAGGATTCCTATCAATATTCCAACCTAATTTCTCAAGGAAATAGAAGAGACAATCCAAAAATTCATACAGAACAATAAAAGACCCCGAATAGCAAAAACGATCCTGAATAGAAAGAACAGTGTTGTAAGAATATCAATAACAAATTTGAAACTCTACTACAAAGCCATAGTAATCAATACAGCTTGGTCCAGGCACAAGAAAAGACCTCAGGTCCAATCGAATAGAAATGAGAACACAGAAGTGTTCCGACAGACCAATAGCCATCTAATCTTTAATGAGGGAGCTAAAAAATAGAATGGAAGAAAGCCAGCCTCTTTTGTAAATGGTGCCAGCAAAATTGGTTAATCAATTGTATAAAATTAAAGCTAGATTCTTATATGTCACCTTGTACCAGAATCAACTCCAAATGGATCAAAGATCTCAGTATCAAAGCAAACAATGAAAACATTACAGTATGGAACAGGAGGAACCCTAGGTTTCCTTGGTGCAGGAAAATATTTTCTAAATAGAGACCCAGAAACAAAACAAATCAAAGAAAGGTTGGACAAATGGGATTGCATGAAATTGCAGAGCTTCTGCTTGGCAAAGGACTTAGCTAGCAAGATCAATAGAAGGCCCACACTAGCCATACAACGGACAAGGATCTCCTATCTAAAATATACTTAGAACTGAAAAAATTAAATCCTCCAACAACAAATCCTCAAAGCATCAACTGCCCAATTAATAAGTGGACTAAAATCTTGGAGAACTTCTCTGAAGAAGAAAGAAGGATGGCCAGTAGACACAGGAAGAATTGTTCACCTCCCTAGCCATAAAAGATATGCAAATCAAAAGAACATTGAGATACCACCTCACTCCAGTTAGAATGGATATAATCAAGAACTCTAATAACAACAGATGCTGGAGGGGATGTGGACAGAAGGGAACCTTACTGCATTGTTGGTGGGAGTGTAAACTTGTTCAACCACTTTGGAAAGCAGTATGGAGGGTCTACAACAGGCTCCACATAGAGCTTCCCCATGACCCAGCAATCCCACTTTTGGGCATTTACCCAAATGATCACAAACAAGACCACACTAAAGCTACCAGCACAACAATGTTTATTGCAGCATTGTTTACCATAGCTAAGATGTGGAACCAACCCTGATGCTCCTCAGTAGATGAATGGAGCAAGAAAATGTGGTACATATACCACATTTCTTTTCTCTATCAAAAGAAGGATATTGCCCCATTTGCTAGGAAATTGAAAGTCTTGGAAAAAATTATATTAAGTGAAGTAAGCCAGGACCAAGGAAACACTGGTTCCAAGCTTCACCTATTTGCAATAACTAGTATATATCTGAGACAAGCAGAAACAGATAAGTTGATATTAGATGAAATGAACCCCAAGATAAGGATTCAAATGTTTTTTTTTGTTTCTTCCGATTGTTCCTAACATATTCATAAGATTATTTCTTTGTTGCTTTGTATGTTCTTCCCTCACAGTATAACCCGTTTTTCACTGTATTTGATACTGGTATACTTAGTGGAGGGGAAGGGAAAAAACAAATTGTTTAAGTAGGGATCCAGGTGGACCCATTGCAACAATAAGATGTACAAGTCCTTATGTCAAAAAACAAACTTTACAATTTTGGCAGTGGGCGAGGGGTGTATTGGGTTGGGGTGGATCGGAAGAGATGGTAAAGGGAAATAAAGGAGGATGCAAAAATAATTGATCAGAAATGTACTCATTACATTGTCCATGTAGTTGTAAACTCTCTGTATTGTATTTTTACAATGAAAAAGAAACTAAAAATATAAAAATAATCTCATGAACTTTCCTACCTGGGCTGGCTTTGAACTGCAATCCTCACATCTCAGTCTCATGAGTAGTTAGGATTACATGTGTGAGCCACCTGTACCCAGCTTCCTCATTTATTTTATTTTTTTAATTTTTTATTGTGAAAATATTGTACAGAGGGGTTACAATTACATGGGCAAGATAATGAGTACATTTCTTATCAAGCATTGTAGCCTCATCCTTTGTTTCCCTTTCTCATGCCTCCCCATCCTCTCCCCGCCCCCTCCCCCCCCGCACCAAAGTTGTAAAGTTTGTTTTCGACATGACGACTTGTACATCTCATTATTGCAATGGGTCCACCTATATCCCTATTTATCGATTTGTTTTCCTATGGTGAGTTCTAGCTGACTCCTTGTAATTCCTAGCAAACTACAAAGTAGGGCTAGTTGTACCTCATCCATTACAGTAGTCCTTGGGTATAAATGACTGCTGAATGCAGGAAGGAGATGCGTCTAATATAAAATACACTGCTGTCTTGGTATTTAAAAAAAACTAACAAACAGCTGAGAGTAGTTCACATCTGTAATACTCAGAATGATGACATCTGATAATTATGCTGAATTTTGATTAAAGCTCTTTTGGTGGTTTTTATTATAGGTTTTATTTATTTTCTTATTTTACTGTTTCTTATGTGACTACTGAAAAACTGAATGAGTTCCATGGCTTCTATTCCTGGATGACTTTGGAGGTGCTCTAGAAACTTCATCAGAGGCCAAACTTGTTCTACTCAGTTGAGTAGCCAGCCACAAACCTGTAAGTGACAACACTTAAAGTAAGCAAAATTACATGAAATTAAAAATTCAGACAGTCAGTTTACCTAGCCATATTTTAAATAAAAATAGAATTCAAGTTTCAGTTAATGTTAGTAAATTTTAATATATTATTTCTATCTGTGTCCTCTGTCACACTGCCACAGCAGAATGTAAAACGTATGGGATATCATGTGGCTCCCAAGGCCTGGACATACTTACTTACTCTGTTTCTTTACAGAAAATGTTTGTCTGACCATGTTCCCTAGTGAACATCATTTATTATGCAGAGCTACCCTCTTTTCCATATACAGTTATTCTCCCTCTTCTTTTCTCTCTCCTTCTCTCTTCTCTCACCCAATCCCTTCCTTTTCTTGTGTTAAGGATCAAAACTCATGCATGCTAAGCTGCTAAGCTGAATTCCAGCCCTGTTTGATGACGGGGTAGATTTTCGGGGCTTGAATTTTGGTCCTGGACACTGTCTGTGAACTTTTGTGCTCAAGGCTAGTTCTCTTCCACTTGAGCCACAGCCCCACTTCTGTCTTTTTGGTGGTTAATTAGAGATGAGGTCTCATTAGCCTTCCTTCTTGGGCTGAATTAGAACCAGGATCTCATCAGCTTATGATTACAGGAATGAGACATTGGCATCTACCTTATATTTTTTTAAGTTTTCAATTAGAACCTATATTCAAATGACATATATCTTCTTTAAATGTAAAAGAGAACAAGTGTGGGAACCTTTCAGAGAAGTAAACAACTGAAAACTGTATAGATTTAAATATCTCTGTATCATCACAAAATTGATAAGTATTTTTTTTTTTGTCGGTCTTAGGGCTTGAACTCTGGGCCTGGGTGCTATCCCTCAGCTCTTCAGCTCTAGGCGAGCGCTCTACCACTTGAGCTACAGCACCACTTCCGGTTTTCTGGTGGTTTATTGGAGATAGGAGTCTCACGGTCTCTCCTGCTGGGGCTGGCTTTAAACCGCGATCCTCAGATCTCAGCCTCCTGAGTTGCTAGGATGACAGGCGTGAGCCACCAGCACCCGACAAGTATTTCTATTACTAAGATATTATAAGGTGAATTTTCAGGACTAACACTAACAAAGTGTTTGGAGAAATGATATTGCTTTATTTTTAGGTATCCAAGTCATATACTTTATTCTATATCTTAGCTTGAGAAATCTGATACATTGTATAGAATAATTCCTATGAATTTCTGAGGTACATAAAAATAATGACAGACCTGGTTCAGTCATTGATTTTAGAGTTCTAAAACCATATTTACAAATTACTTTGTATTTTTTTTTTTTTGTCGGTCGTGGGGCTTGAACTCTGGGCCTGGGCACTGTCCCTCAGCTCTTCAGCTCAAGGCGAGCGCTCTACCACTATAGCTACAGCGCCACTTCCGGTTTTCTGGTGGTTTATTGGAGATAGGAGTCTCATGGTCTCTCCTGCCCGGGCTGGCTTTGAACCGCATCCTCAGATCTCAGCCTCCTGAGTAGCTAGGATTACAGGCGTGAGCCACCGGGGCCCGGCATTACTTTGTATTTTAAGCCATACAGTATAGCGATTTTATCTAAAGCATGCTTTACTGACACATATCACTAGAAAAATTTTCTTAAAAATATAGTGAATTTGGAAAATCAGTCTATACTCAAATCTTGTCAAATTAAGAATAGATTTGAATAGTGATGATACATGGCTAAGCAATAACTTGAAATAATTATCACTATCTATCTTGACAGGTAGGATTAGTAGCTTCTTCGATTTCTAGTTGTTATAATATTTATACTTTAATGCTACAACAGTGTTAGAATCTTGACAATTTTGAAATGGGTTACTTCAAGGACAGATAAGAAAAACAATCTCAAGCCAGCTCTAGTGGCTCTTGGTTGTAATTCTAACTCCTCAGGAGGCTGAGATCTGAGGATTGCAGTTAAAAGCTATCTCAGGCAGGAAAGTTCATGAGACTCTTATCTGCAATAAACCTGTAAGAAAACTGGAAGTGGTGCAGTGGCTTAAGTGGTAGAGCGCTAGCCTTGAGCTGAAAAGCTCAAATTAGACCCAGAATCCCGAGTCCCACAACCGACAAAAAAAAAATGTTCCTCACTGGACAGATGGATGCAAATTGAGTACATTTTCTCGATGAAGTATATTTAGGGCTAGTTTTTCTATATTTTGTCTTACCTCATACGTTGTGATTTTTTACAATGAAGGTTCTTAAGCTACTTTTTTTCTATGAATAATTGAGTTTGTAATAAAGTAATTTTGTAAAAGATTGTCTATTTTCCATTATTCCTTTTTATCGTTTAAATCTTCCTCTTTGTTCTGCACCACCTACCACTTCCACACGTTTCCAGAGTGTATCATAAGAAGACTGTACACATTATTCTGGGGTCCACCAGTGCCTCCCATGTCATTAGGTAACGCTATGAACCACTCTTTAACAAATATCTGGGGATTTTCTTTCACTTTAATCCTAATGAATTAAAAATAGAAGGAGTTAGAAAAGTTCTAAGTCAGTGACTGCACTTGTGGTTTGCTGTGTACAAAAAGATTGATGAAAGCAGTAGTAGCAAGTGTTAAATTGAAGTATCTAGGAGAAATTATTTACCTATAAGCTCCCCTAACCTCTAAAACACTGAGAGAGCAAGTATTTTTCATTGTACACAGGTTTCTTGTTCAGTGTTCTGATCGTTGATTAATACATTATGTTCCTTTTGCACTTGTAGCCAAAATCAACCTTGTCTTTGTTATTTTTTTTAATTGTGAAAATGCCATACAGAGGGGTTGCATTTACATGGGCAAGGTAATGAGTATATTTCTTATCAGACATTTTTGTCTCCTCCTTTGTTTCCCGTCCCATCACCCCCCCTCCCCCGCCAAAGTTGTAAAGTTCGTTTATCGACGTAATGTCTTGTACATCTCATTGTTGCAATGGGTCCAGCTGTATCCCTATTTAAACCATTTGTTTCTTCCCTTCCCCTCCACAAACCTTGTCTTTGTTATTATTTTTTATTCATATATATATATTTTTTGTTTTTTGTTTTTTGTTTTTATTGTGAAAATATCATACAGAGGGATTACAATTACATGGGCAAGATAACGAGTATATTTCTTATCAAGCATTGTTGCCTCCTCGTTTTTTCCCTTCCCATCCCTTCCCATATTTCTCCCTTCCCCCTCGATCCTCTCCCTACCCCTTACCAAAGTTGATAAATTCGTTTTTCGACATAACAACTTGTACATCTCATTGTTGCAATGGGTCCACCTGTTATTCTTATCTCAAAGAAATGAGTCAAACAGAGCACCGGAGCATGGTGTTCAAATATGTAACTGAGGTCTTTTTGCTGTGTCTCCCCATGAAGAATATTAGAAAGGCAAAAAAGCATGAATGAGAGACTGAGAGGGTAACACTATACTGACTTTGCAACAAGTTCATTTGCATAATGAAGTCATCTGTATATGAGGGCAGAGTTCTCCTTCACGATCATGTCTTAAAGATTCTACCTCTTTTTTCTTTTCTTTTTTCTTATTTTTGCTAGATATATGGCTAGAACTCAGGGCCTGGATCCTGTACCTGAGGTCTTTTGCTCAAAGCTACTGCTCTACTACTTATATTCACAGCCCCACTTCTGAGAATGCCTGAGCACCGATGGCTCACACCTGCCGTCCATGAGACACTTATCTCCTACTAATCACAGAAAAATCTGGAAGTGGCATTGTGATTCAAGTGGTGGACCACTAACTTTGAATAAAAGCAGCTCAGAACCAAGTACTAGAAAAAAAAAAGAGAATACTAGACAGATACCGTGAAGGAAAGTATAGGAATCTATAGAAATAAAGCAAGGCTTTCCAAAAGCAGTGATGATTAGTCTATGTTCTACTATATTAGATATGATTTATCTGTCTTAATACTGAATATCTCTAATATCCTAGTCCCTTTTCCCAAAATAAAAAAAAAATTGAAAACAAATGGCTTTGATTTTAAACCTATGAGAGTCTCATACACCTACTGATAAATTTGAATGACCAAAAAAATAATTTTGGAGGTGGGGGTGTGGTACGAGTGAGAATTCTCAACTTTTGCCTCAGGAACATTTTCTTTTCAGATTACAGCTTTGATGATCCAGAAAAATGTTTAAAGTAATTGTGTTGTATCTTAGACATTATTATAGAATTAAGAATATCTCTTTTAATCTCACTCTAACTGTGTATAGGATGAAAAAATAGTTTATTCCAATGTATTAGAATACTTCAGATTTTTTTTGATTCTCCTAATCTGATAGTCATACTCTGAAAACAAATCCTTAAGTTATTGAAAACTGATGAGCTTTCTTTCTGCCATAGGACAAGGAGGAGACAGAACTTGCTTCACTTTATATAGCTGTGGAGGGGAAGGGATTGTCCTACAGCATCACCTTTGAAACCTTGGTGGTGAAACTTTTGACATAAACATTCTCATCAGGGACATCAATTCAACCAAAATGAGTTGCCATGGTCTGAAGTCTCCCCTCCGGTTGCTCTGTTCCCATCTTGCAAGTTACATTCCAAACTAGAGATGTCCACCATGCTAGGCAGACTGCTTAGTTTTTTTGAAAGTCTATGAGTGAATGAAGTTATCTTACGGGACTTTATCATTGAGTGACATGCATGAAGAATTTACACATAATAGGAATCAGTTCTCAATTGTGGAGATTTGTGATGAGATTTCATATCTTATCCATTAATGTTCCATAGGCCAAGTACTTTAACTTGAATCAAAATGATGCCATGGCAAAATTAAAATATAATAGTGTTTTCAAATCCAACTGCAAAGTATTTCTGCTCATGAAAACATAAAATGAGCTATCCTCATTGCCCAATTTAGTACTTGTTTGACCATATGAAAATTCTTCATTGTGAATAAATTTTTAATTTATTTTTAAAAATGAAAAATATTTTAAATTCCCATGTGCATATCCCATTAGGTAGTTGAGGTGATACCCAGAAGCTCTCAGAACTCTATTCCTGTCACTTAGATTTTCTTGTGTGTGCCAGTCCTCTTTTTGTTTGTTTTGATTTGTTTTTACATTAGGCTAGTGTTCTACCACTTGCCATAGCTCTACTTTCATCTTTGTTGGTTATTAGTTAGAGCTTAGGGAAAGCAAGTTCCTTCCTGCCCAGTCTGATTAGCCACAATTCTCAGATCTTAGCCTCTTTAGGATTATAGGAGTGAGCCACTTGTGCCCAGCTATGTTACTTGTATTTAAATCATGTAATCTTCTAAGGGTTCTCCCATCTTTTTTTGTAAAAATATGCCTCACCAAAATAAATAGTTAAAGAACAAAATAAAAGTTATTGTGATTCTCTGAAATAGACAAAAATACATAATATTCTAAATTTAAGTGATAAAGTATATTTTTTGGAGTTGTTGAAAGATTGTATATATTTAGTAGCATTTTGGAAAGAAATGAATCAACTATTCAGAGATAGTGCATGAAGCAAAATATATTTTATGAGCAGTATTAATATGTACAACCGTTTTTATGTCATTAATATAATACACTTCATGTAGTATCGAATTACAGGTGCTAAGATCTGCTATGCATATGGTCATTGCTTAATTCTAAAATTCTGTCTTCCTGAGCATTTTCAGTTTTTCCTCAGTAGCAGTCACATTGAACCATAAACTCATACAGGAGTCACCTGTAGGCATTTTACTCTTAAGAAACAATTTCTTATTTATTTTCCAAATTTGTTTATTTAAGATCCAACACTGGGACTCAAATTTAATATCTGACTGTTTTCCGCTCACTAAGTTCTACCAACTGAGCCATGCCTTCAACACTAATTTCTGATTTTAAAGATTCAGAAAAGATAATAGTGATAATTGTTCTCTGATTTTCTTCTCCCAGAAGGCCACATATAATTATGTTTGATTTAATAGTCTCTCAATATACTTATATGCTGTCTTTTTGGTTTTGTTTTTGTTTACTGGGCTTCAAATCAGTACCTTTCACTCTTACAGAAACTAGGCATTTACGGTTCATGCCTATAATATTGGCTGCCTCAGAGACTGAGGTTGAGCATCAAGTTTCTAATCCAGCCCAGGCAAGAAAGTCTGTGAGACTCTTATCTATAATTAATCCCGTAAATGAGTAGGAAAGTGGAGCTGTGAAAAATAGTACAGCCCAAGCCTTCAGCGCAAAGGTAGAATGAGAAATAAGGTCCTGAGGTCAAGTAGCACACAAAAAGTTAATATCCTTTCCTGTGAAGACTTAGGGTCTGTGTTGGAGGGGTGAATGATGCAGGCTCCAGCCTCAGGATTATCTGAGGACTGTATTTGTGTATGTGCAAAGCTCTTGGCATGCAGGGCTAGAAAGGTTACATGTTCTCTCTCCCTATCTCAAAACACATGTCACAGATTCCTGGGAGCTGACGAAGTAGCTCTTCTGCTTACTTAAGCATAGACGAACATCTAGTAAATCATTTTCCTGAGTACTGGGAAGTGGTTTGAACTTGCTCTAAAATAGTTTAGATAAAAATATACAAAGATATTGTCTCATAGTTTGAGCAAAATTGTATCTGTTGAAATTCTTTGTGGGAAAGTCTTCTGACTAAATCTTGGCAAAGATAATGCTTGCTTGTCTTTAAATACCCACTAGCAATAAAGCAAAGCATGCAGTAGAAATTGCTGTTTGCACTCTCCATGCCCTGTGTCCTGGTGATTTCGTGACCTTTACCCAGGGACCCCAACCCCTTATACATTGACACTTTCACTTCAGCACTCTAATAAGTTAAAAGGATAAACATTGTATTAATTAATGGTTAACATTAATATAGCAATCATAAATTTTACTTATTGGTGATATTCCTTTACTTTCCTAAAGTTATTTATATACTAATATCATAATATAAGGAAATAATTCCTGTTTAACAAGTTTTTAATGGCAGTTAAGCATCAGAAATATATACAAAGAGATTTGATTGGAAATAGGCATTTTCAAGTTATTCATATACATATATAATAGTTGAATAAGCTTGGCATGTACGAAGTAGGCTAAAGAAACCCAAAAGAATAGGGCCACACAGACTTGGGGAATAATAAAATATTAACAAAGAGGTTATCCTGGAAAATAAAAACTCCGGAAGAATGGAAAACAAGAAAAATGTGTACCTATTTTTAACGACCTTGAAATATATATGTTCTTATGGTAAGTGGGTATATATGTATGTATATATATATATATGTTGTGTATATATATACATGGTCAGTCGAGTGGCCTGAACTCTGGGCCTGGGTTTCAGCTCTTCATCTCAAGGCTAGTGCCCTACTACTTGAGCCACATCGCCACATGTGGGATTTTCTGCTTATGTGGTGCTGAGGGATAGAAACCAGGGCCTCATGCCTACAAGGCAAGCAGTCTACCACTGAGAACTTCCCAGCTGCAAGTGGGCGTATTTTATTTTCTATTATAGAAAGTAGTGTATTTTACAAAGTTAACCATGACTGATATTTAATACTAACTGGCCTCTGTCTCATTAAATAAATTATTCTTAGAATGTTTGTTTTATTAATTCAACTTGCAGACAAGAATGGCTGCCATGTAATTAGGATGAGTAATAGGGATTTTTTTTAAATTGGTGTTATCAGAATTAAGTTATAAGATGTAAAGAGAAAAACATATTTATTGTCAAAATTGGTTTGCTTTGCTTTCTAGTTCAAATTGCATGTACAGACAGATTAGCTGGAATGCAGATGACAAAATAATGGCTCTTGGCAATGAAGATGGGCTTGTTTGTAACCTTTAGAAAATAAAAAAAACTTATGAAATGGTAGCCTTTCTATACAACATCTTAATAACATCATAAAGGCATTATTATTGTTATCATTATTGTTATTATTATTATCATTATTATCATTATTATTTTGTCATGGGGCTTGAACTCTGGGCCGGGATGCTGTCGCAGCACTCTTCTGTAAAAGGCAAACACTCTACCAGTTGAGGCACAGTGCCGCTTCTGGTTTTCTGATGGTTAACTGGAGATAAGAATCTCATAGACTTTCCTGCTGGGGCTGGCTCTGAACCATGATCTTCAGATCTCAGTCTCCTGAGTGGTTGGGTTATAGCCCTGAGCCACCAGTGCTAGCCTAAAATTATTTTTTTAAAAACAAACTATCATTACCCTTTTTAAAATCACAATCTGGCAATTGCTATCTATAATGTTTGTTTAGGAGACTGATGGCCTCAGGATCCAACAATATAGTTGTTTCTGTGCACAATCTAAAATCTGTATTTCATGCTGTGTTCAGCCACTTGCAATTCTGAGATTTGGTTTTTAGTTCTTTTAAGCATTATTTTTTCTCCGTTTTTCAAATAGAACACTTGTTTACCTTTAAATTTCAAGTATTCTAAAATGGTTAATGTAGAAAATAGTCGCTAGTCACCAGTGGCTCTGTTTTTTAATCCTAGCTGCAGGGGAGGCTGAAATTTGTAGATCTTGATTTAAAGCCAGCAGAAAAAAATCTGAGACACACTTATCTCTGATTAAACAATCAAAATCCAGAAGAGGAAATGTGACTCAAGGGGTAGAGTAACAACATTGAGGAAAGACACTACAAATGACTGAGAGGTCTAGTTCAAACTCCATTACTCACTTGTGACACACACACACACACACACACACACACACACACACACACACACACAAACACACACACACACACACTCGCCCTTACAGAAACACACAAAATACATTTCTCTTATAATCGCATCCTTTAGTAGTAATCAATGCTATAAACTCAGCACCCATTTTCTCCAAGTTTTGCAGGTATTAACATATATATATATATATATATATATATGATAATATGTAATTTTGCATTTCTGTGTAGTAATGTAAGAGAATAATCAGCTTCATTTGATGGAATAGCACAGGAACTGTTTTGTCCTTAACCTGTCCTCAATCTTGAGGGTTCCTCCCTGTGCATTCAAAAACCTAAAATCTAAGGAGACATAAAATTCTGTCTTTTTTCTGGAAGTTATGGACATGTTCTTCATCCCCTGATGTCATCAGATGTGAGCTCTAGAAGCCATTTTGCTTAATCAAAACCCTTAGGGTAAGTCTGGATTTTAAACTTAGACAAGAAGAAATATAGTGATAACTAATACCCCTCTGTAAATCACCTTCACAATTAAATTTTTTAAAGATTCCAGATCTGGAATTTCAATAAAAATCCTATGACTGTGAGAGCTAAGAGGATAAACATTGTACTTCTTGGCTATTCAATGTGGATGCAGAGAACTTTTTTTTTCATCTACAAAGAGATATAAATCAGTCTTTCAATATGGTGATAACATTGTGTAATTTACACACCACTACCAGGTACAGATGCCTCAAACCACATGGATACATAAACTTTGTTTCTTTTTTAAATATTCTCATAAACAGAAATTCAATGATAAAACATTTTTACATATTTCATTCTTTCTTTTTTCTTTTTTGTCAGTCTTGGGGCTTGAACTCAGGGCCTGGGCACTGTCCCTCAGCTTCTTTTACTCGACGCTAGCACTCTACCACAAGAGCCCCAGAACCATTTCCAGCTTTTTCTGATTATGTGGTACTGAGGAATAGAATATAGGGCTTCATACATGTTAAACATGCACTCTACCACTAATCCACAATCTTAGCGCTCATTCTGGGAGTGAGCTGGCCAGGATTCATGTGAACAGTTGTCTTTGTTTTTGTATTGCCTTGGTTTTAACTGCTTTTTGTGCCATAAGAAGAGCTTAATCTTATGAACTCATGCTCTAACTTGGCTTTTTCACAGAAGGCTGGCATGCACACTTTGGTGATTAATTGGAGATAAGTGTCTGACGGGCTTTTCTGCCCCAAATGGTTTGCAATATTGGTCTTTAGATCTCAGTCTCCTGAGTAGCTAGGATTATGGCATGAACCACATATACTGACACAAAGCACTTATCTTAACTTCAACTCCGAAATGTTGGTTGATTGCAAAAATTATTGTTTTTGTTTGGGGAGTTATGTTTTATTGTTGGTTCTTTTTTTTACATAACCTATTACTCTGTTCCTTAGGCTGGCATCAAACTATAGATCTTCCTGTTTTCATATATCTGCATGCTTTGATTATGAGCATGTATTATTATGCCTGGCACAGAAACAAATGTTGTCTCATCTATTTTTTTTTATTTTTTCTGTCAGTCTTGGGTCTTGAATTGTGAACTTCCCCTGAGTTCTTCAGCTCAAGGAGAGCATTTTACCAATTGACCCACAGCGCTACTTTCAGAAACATTTTTTAAATAATAAATTGGTAAATCAGAAACCTCCACTTTCTCAAAAATAAAAATGACATGCCAAACTATGGCTGCCATGTAGAAGTTCTAGATGTCAGAGCCAGATTGTTTTTAGCAGATTAGGAAGTAGCATCTGTGGTGGATGTGTGGCTTGGTGTTGAATTTTAATTGAGATTTGTGCACAAATCTGGGCACCATGAAGAAATGCTGAATTCTCTGAAACCCTTCGTACTGAAAGATAACACTTGTTATTGGGAGATAACAAGGATCTGAGTGGTGCACATTCATAATCCTTGATACTCAGGATGCTGAAATATGAGTATTGGGGTTCATATTCAGCCTGGGTAGGAAAATTGGAGAGACTCTTTCTTCCAGTTAACTAGTGAAAAGCTAGAAGTGAAGCTGTGTCTCAAGCAGTAGAGAACTAGCCATAAGGGAGAGTTAAGGGTCAGCAACCAAGCCCTGAGTTTAAGTCCCAGTCCTAGCACCAAAAAGGTGGGGGGACAAAGCAAGGGACATGGTAATTTTCCCAGGAACTCAAAAACAAAATATTGGGTTATTAGACCTCTAGTTGTCTTTCGATATAATAGCACACATTAGTTGTACAACAGGGAGGTTTTGACCTTTCCAGAGGAGGATACAAATGGATCACAATCTCACATCCTCCATCCCCTCCTTTTCTTCCTACCCAGTTTTATCTCCATTAATCCAGTAGAAGCCAGATTTGGAGGGGGAGCTCAAGTGGTAGATTGCCAGCCTTGGAAAAAATTAAAGTTTATTTCCCAGTCCCTGAATTGAAGCCCTAGTACAATCACTGCCCTCCCGCAACAGAACCTTGCTGTGGGAATGCCTGCCCATCTTGTAGCATATTGCAGTGTACAGGAAATAGTGATGTCTGGCACTTAGCTCCCCACAATGTGAAACAAGAAAATAAAGGTCCAGAGTTGTTTTGAATAGCATTTTATCCTCTGAGAATAACAGAGTAACTACACCTTGTCAATGGATATTCTGTCGCCTAGTGTAAGATGCATGTGTAGGATAATATCTGGAAATAGCCTCTGTGCAACTCCTGAGTACATCGAGGTTGAGTGCTCTGTGTAGCAAGGCCCCTATTGGGTCTAGATTGCATCTACTTAGGAATAGATAAACTGTGTATGTACAAATGGCTGATGTCCAGGCAAGATCACTCCAGGCCTCCTCAAGGGTACTCAAAACATGGAGCCACTAAAATGTGTGCTGAATACCCTTTCTCTTGTTTTTATTAGGTAAGCAGAACAATGCAAGAAATGTTCACGCAGGGCCCCAGAAAGGGAGGCAGGTCTATAGGAAAACACTGCCTATCATCCAGAGGTTGATTCCTAAGTGTCATTCTTCACTGAAAAGATCCAGGGCTATTTTGGGAAATGACAGGATCAGGGATGTTTTGTTAAATCAGAAAGGAAAGACATCAAAGATCCAAGCAGAACTAAGGATACTGAAGCTAGCTGGAAGGGGCTGCTGCTACTGATGGATCTGGTACTATTTGGAGTTGAAAATAAGATATAGAAAAAACTTATTTCTGACTGCAGAACACTGATAGCTAACCTGAATGCAGGCATAAATAAGAGGAGATAATTGGAATATAATGAAAAACAACCAGAATCCAGACTTGGTGGCTCAATCTAGTAAAACCAATTACTCAGGCGACTGAGAACAGAGGATTGTGATTTGAAACTAACCTAGGCAGCAAAGACTGTGAGATATTTGTCCTCTCCTTGGTTATTGGTCTTGAACTCTGGGCCTTGGCACTGTTCCTAGACTCATTTTCCCAATGTACACTGTACCTTTGAGCCACAGCTTCACTCCAATTTTTCTAGTGGTTAATTGGAAATAAGAATCTCATGGATTTCCTCCCCAGGCTGACGTTGAACCACAATCCTCAGATCTTAGCCTCCTGGGTATCTATGGCTACAGGAGTGAGCCACCAGTACAAGGCATTGTAACAATATTGTATATGTATGTATATTACATATTATAATATGTATTAAATTTTATATTTACAGTGTATATATTATAAATTATTATTATATGGTATATGATATATAATATAGTGTATAGTAAATATATCATATTATGTATTATGAGAAATATATTGTGTATACTACATATGGACTATATAGTGTACACTTGTATAAAATGCATAATTATATAATATAAAATATATATGATTTAAAATATATAATATATTGTATATAATACATAATATATAATATATTATATGAACTATATACAATATACTATACACCATATATAATACATAACATAAATTGTATAAGCATATTATATACTGCCTATTATATCATATATTACTCATATGATATATTGTATAATTATATATTATATAACATGCAATATATTATATGTAATACATTATGACATAATATGCACTGTTATATGATATTCAATATATAACAGTGTACATAATGTTTTATAGTATGTATATATAGTATATGCAATGTCTATATAATATGGTATATTATATGACAGTGCATATATAGTATATACACTATAGTATATTTTGTATAATGTATTATATAATATATATTATATAATAATATATTATATATTAATATGTGTTATACATATATAGATTGTGTGTGTGTGTGTGTGTGTTCGTGCATGCAAGTGTGTGTGTAGGTACTCTAGTATGGTGCTTGTTTGAATGCATAGAACCAGAAATTAGATAAAGGAAAAAGACTATAGTCGAGCATGCCACATGTAAAAGTAAATATTAATAAACACAATAAAATTTTGTCTCAAAAAATAAACTGAACAGAAGAAGCCAGTGATAAAAATGACATATTACTTTATAATTCTTTTTACATGAAAGATTAATTGTAGTGATGGTCTATCAATCATACAACCTGTGACTCAGTATGGAGTTGAATTTTACTACAGAAAGACACGAGATCTTTTAGGGGGTCAAGGAAAACCTTTGTACTTTGTGGTGGCTGTGGATAAGTGTGAATTCATGAGAATATTGAAATGCTATATAGCTATAGCATTAAGTCATAATTTACTAACGTGATTTAAAACTAGGCAAATGATAGTAACTTTAAAAGAACAATTAAATTATTAAAAATAGTAAATAATTCAGATAGGAGTCCATGTATATACTGACAAGTAAGTGAATATTTAATAAATACGAAATGCTGTTCTTTCTCATGATAGAATTCTAACTGATCAATATAAATTGAATGAGAGAATTTAGTGTAGATGCCCCTTTCACATAATCTAATAGATATGTTGTACATCCCAGAGCACTCAAACCTCACACAGTATATAGTGATGTCTGAAATTGAATTTATGGGAAATATGTACAAGTCCTTATTTACAAGTCATAAGACTTATTTGTGTGTGTATGCCTTATTTGTGTGTGTATGCCAATCCTGGGGCTTGATCTGAGGGCTTAGGCACTGACCCTGAGCTCTTTTTTCTCAAACGTAGTGCTTTACTAATGGAGCCATAGAACAACTTCCGGCAATTCTTGAATAATTTTCGCAGATAAGTGTCACGGATTTCCATTCCCAGGCTGGCTTCAAAACAGCAATCCCCAGATCTCAGCCTTCCCAGTAGCTAGGATTATAAGTATGAGCCACCATTGCCAGCTTTCTCATTAATATTATTAGAGGAGAAACATCAGTACACACTGATACAATGAATCCAAATATTTCAGAATCTAATCAGGAATACTTTTTCAGAGGTAACCTACAACAACTTCTTTTGAGTTTTTATTAGCATATATAGAGACATTTTCATGCAGAAATAAAATGTACTCAAATCAAAAGTATTCATTTTTTTCTATCCCTTCTTAAGGCAATTTTAGTAAATTTTACTTGGTTTTATTTTTTTTTTTTTGCAGGTCCTGGATCTTGAAATCAATGCCTGTGAACTATGCCTATGCTTCTTTTGCTCAAGGCTAGCTTGGAACCAAGTAAGCCAAAGCTCCACTTCCTTTTTTAGTGGTAGTGTACTGGAGGTAAGACACTCGTGGACATTTCCTGCTCGAATTGCCTTGAAATAGGATCCTCAAATCTCAGCCTCCCACTTAACAAGAATTACACTTGTCAGCCAACTTTTCCAGCTTCATTTTTTCGTCAGTCCTGAGGCATGAGATATGGGCCTGGGCATTGTCCCTGATCTCTTCAGCCCAAGGCCAGTGCTCTATCGCTTGAGCCACTGTGCCACTTCCAGTTTTCTGGTGGTTAAAGGGAGACAAATGTCTTATGGACTTTCCTGCTTTGACTGGCTTTGAATCATGATTCTTAGCTCTCAGCCTAGTGATTAGCTAAGTTTACAAGCTTTGACCACCAAACCCTGTCTCATTGTTCATTTTTATTTGTGCATATAAAGTACTTTGACCTATATTTAGCCTGTCTACTTGGCCTTCTCCGCTCTCTGCTACCCCCTGATAGCCATATAATAGCTCTCTTAATCAAATGGTTAAAGTAAACCAATCAAAGGGAGAAATAAAAAGGTTGCTCTGAAATGAGCACACTATCACTTCAAGTTAAAAATCGATAAACAGCAAATTAGGCAAAACATCTAAGAGATTCAAATTGAGGGATATTGAACAAAGTAAGTCCTCATCTTCATGTTTCAAGTCAAATTAATAGGAAAGCAGAAACTGCTGTAGGCAGTTCTAGGCAACCAGTGAGCCTGAATAGCCAGCTGCAGTATGTGATACTGTAGTTTGAAGGAGATATGGATAGTAGTAATGTATTGCTTTGTAAAGTCCCTGACATCAGTTGTTGTGCTGTGATGATGTTGAGAATGTCTTCGTTCATAAGATGTATGTTATGTCTTCAAGGGTATTGACACTGTAATGGCTTTGACTAAAACTTCATTGGGAAATCCTAGCTCCTCAGAGGGTGAGATCTGAGGATCATGGTTCAATTGTCTCCATTTAACAACCAAAAAATCTACAAGAGGAGCTGTGGTTCAGGTGGTAAAGCATTAACTTTGAGAGGGGAAAAAGGAAACAGAGACAGATCCCAAGCCCTGAGTTCAAATTTTTAAAAAAATGATTGGGGAAGAACGCAAAAGGATGTCAAAACCAAGAGTGAAATATGTTATCAGAGTTTGGAGATTACCATCTAGGATGCCTTTAACCAAGAATGCCTCTTTTAGATGACTTGTGATTTTTGTTTGTAGGCAAAAAGTATTGAATTACAGAATAAAAATATGTCTCTCTGAACCTAAAACAAAGTTCAAAAAGAAGAACAAGCCTACCTTGTGCATGCCTATAAAGCAGTAGTCACTTGAAGGGATTGAAGAGAGCATAAATAACTTAGTACCCGCAGAGAATAGGGTGTCAGACCAGAAGAGCAAAGAAGTAGCCCAGGAACCATTGTCACTCTGTGGCCTCACTTCAGTGATTATGTGCAGAATCATGTGTCCACTCACTGAGTCTAAAGATTTTGTCATGGTTAGGAAACCAAGCTAAGTGCTTACTCAATCTTCTCAATCTTCCCTGTCTGATTTGACAACTTCTTAATTTAGCTCGTGTCTTTCATGCTTTTTGGAAATAATATTAATTTTTCTTAAAGCTTTATTTCTCTAAAATAAATACTCAGCGTGTTAAAGGAGATTTGGTGGATGATTGAAATGGAAATAGTGAAGTTCTGTTAAACAACAACAAAAGAGTTGGGAAGAGTAAGACCATGGGAAAGGGTGCAATAAAGATAGTGTCTACAGGGGGCTGGGAAGGTGGCTCAGTGGTAGAGCGCTTGCCTTGTATGCCTGAGGCCCTGGGTTCGATTCCTTAGCACCACATAAGCAAAAAGAAAAAAGCCGGAAGTGGCGCTGTGGCTCAAGAGGTAGAGCGCTAGCCTTGAGCTGAAGAGCTGAGGGACAGCGCCCAGGCCCAGAGTTCAGGCCCCACGACCGGACCCCCCCACCAAAAAAAACAGATAGTGTCTACATAATCTCTTCATGGGAATAGTCTTAGCTGTGTGACATCTTCAGCCCATCTATATGAAACCACTGTTCCTTGTAAATGGTGGCCTTGGGAATTACCACTCCACAAGGAACTGACAAGTGTCACTGCTTTTTTGTTTTGCCTTTTCTTCTCTTTTTCTTCTTTTATTGTGAAAATACCATACAGAAGAGTTACAATTACCTGGGCAAGGTAATGAATACATTTCTTACCAAGCATTGTTGCCTCCTCCTTTGTTTCACCTTCCCATCCTTTCCCCTCTCCCTCCCTTCCCATCTCACTCCCTCAATGGCCAAAGTTGTAAAGTTTGTTTTTTGACATAATGTTTTGTTCATCTCACTGTCTTATACAAAGCACATTCCTGGCTTTTGGTCTTCTTAGAGAGGAAAAATTTATGTGTGATTTTTATTGTTTTACATTCTTAAGCTGGGGTATAAAAGGTCTCAGGTTTCTCACAGAAGAGGACATGACTATCTTTCCATGATTAATTCCATTTCAAGAGGAAAAACTGTGATTGGGTAAAATGGCACTCATATATTTAAACTAACTATCTGGTGCTATTGATTACTGAAATGAATGAATAATTATATCAGACAATACAAAAAGAGAATACTATAAATTATTTATCCTTAATCTAAAAGAAAGGACGTGGGTTTGGGGGGTTGGTCCTTGGGTTGGAAGTTGGCCTTATATTTCCAAGAAAGTTCTGTGCCTCTTAGAATCAAACCTCTGGCCCTATGTTGAAGTGGGAAAATTGAAGTGGCAAAAAGACATGGTTTGCAAGCATCTCTGATCCTCTATTCTAAATTGTGACTTTTGGACCCATAGCTTGGATAAGTAAAGCTTTATAGATGTATTTTAGCCTTATCAAAATGCTTCTGTATCACCAAATGACTTTACGGTATACTTCTCCCTTTTGATCATCAGATTACTTTTTTGGGTGTTGTGGGGTTGGGGGCTAGTCTTGGGGCTTGAAATCTGGGCCTAGGCACTATCCCTCAGTTCCTCAGCTAAAGGTTCGTGTTCTACCCCTTGAGCCACAGTGCCACTTCCAATTTTCTGGTGGTTAATTGTAGATAAGAGTTTCATGGTCTTTCCTGCCCAGGCTGGCTCTGAACTAAGGTCCTCAGATATGAGCCTCCTGAGTAGCTTAGATTATAGGCATGAGCCAGTGCTGCCTGGCTCAGATTGCTTTTAAGTTTGTACCTTTAGAATTGTGACTCTCTATCACATGTAATTGACATTCTCTATTAGAAAAGTCATTTTTTGTATAATTATATTTACAATTGGCACATGGTGATCCAAATATTAAGCACCATGTCCAAGTAGTAAGTATCTGAGGACACAAAGTTTAGTTTCTCTGATACAATGTTGGAGACACTAGTGGTTTAAAATTTTCTTAGTGAAATAGGTAAGACAATTTTCCAATGTCTGCTTGGTATGGTAAACATGATTTCTTAGGCATGGTAACACTTTTCACTTTTCAAAACACATATATTTTATATAGTTCTTACCCCTACCCTAATTCCCTACTATGATTTGTCATTCCTGTCCAATACTTTGGGATGTAGTCCTCTTTTCTATCATTCTAAATCTCATCTCTATCATTATATGTTTATCAGAATTTGTATTTTGCTCTAATTTTGTGGACATAAGTCCACTGCTCCCACTCTTTACCCCCTCTGACAGATTTTATAGGTAGAAAAAGTTTTTTTTTCCTTACTGAAAATATGTCTAATCAGATGCCGGTAGCTCACACCTATAATCCTAGCTACTCAGGAGACTGAGATATACGGATCACAATTCAAAACAAGCAGGAAAGTCCATGAAAGTCTCATATCCAAATAACTACCAGAAAACTGAAAGTGGCTATGTGGCTTAAGTGGTAGAGCGTTAGCCCTGAGCTGATGTGCTCATGGTCAGTTCCCAGTCTGAGTTCAAGTCCCATGACCGACTGGAAAGAAAAAAAAAATATGCCTAACAGGACATTTAAAATATTGTCTGGAAGCTTTTTATTTCTGGATGTATGGAGAGTATTTGCTTTTTTAAATTTCCATGCCACTATTTAATGACCATTATTTTAGTATTGGGCAAGTTTACTATTTTAATGGTTTTTTTTTTGTTTTTGTTTTTTTTGTTTTTTTTTTTTTGTCAGGGGGCCTGAACTCTGAGCCTGGGCACTATCGCTGAGCTCTTTAGCTCAAGGCTCATGCTCTACCACTTGAGCCACAGCTCCACTTCTGACATTTTCTGCATATGTGGTGCTGAGGAATTGAACACAGGGCCTCATGCCTGCAATCCAAGAACTCTATCATTGAGCTACCTTCTCAGCCCACTATTTTAATTTTTATAGGCTGGAGGGTTGTTTATTTTGTTTTGATTTTGCTCATAATTGTGTTTGAAGTCAGGGTCCCATACTTACCTTGCTTACTTAGCTGGTAGTCTACCACTTTAACCATAGCTAAAGCCTTGCTGTGCTTTGTTTGTTGAAGATGAAGTTGTACACCTTTCTGCCTGGGTTGGCTTTGAACAACCGTTCTCCAGATCTCAGCCTTCTAAATCACTAGGATAATAGGCCTTAGCCAGCAGTGCATATATGAATTTTGTTTTCAAAACTGTGGCATGTAAGTCAGATATGGGTAGCTCACATATATATTCCTAGCTGTTGATGAGGCTGAGATATGAAGCCAGCCCGAAGAAGGAAAATTTTTGACACTCTCATCAACATATTACTCAGACAAGACCCGAAGTGGAGCTGTGTCTCAAGTAATATAGTGCTAGCCTTGAGCTGAACAAGCTCAGGGACAGTACCCACTCCCTGATTTCAAAGCCCAGGCCCATCCTGGGGCAGGAGAAGGGAAGAAGGATGCCACATACTAAAATGTGATTCTTTTTTTTTTAATTTAATTTAATTTTATTTGAGAACATACTGTACAGAGGGGCTACAATTACATGGGCAGGATAATGCATACATTTCTTACCAAGCATTGCAGCCTCCTCCTTTGTTTACCCTTCACCTCCCTTCCCTGCCTCCCCCCTCCCCCCACCCAATTATACCCCCCTCCCCCCCCACACCGACATTGTAAAGTTGGTTTTGACATGACATTTTGTACTTCTCATTGTTGCAACAGGTCCACCTGAATCCTTAAACGACATGTTTGTCCCCATCTCCTCCACATGTTATACTGACATCAAATATAGTGAAAGCGGGGGTTACACTGTGGGGGAGGGACATACAAAGCTACAAAGAAATAATCTTATAAATGCGTTAGAAACACATGCATGAAAGAAACGAAAACATCAACCTCTCATACCTAGTCTTCCCCCTTCTTTTTAGAGGCCACACTACTACAGTTTTCTTGAGTCTACCAAGAGGCATAGACACTTGTAATATTATGTACTTTTTGTTTTACATTTAATTAAATTTAGAACTTTAAATAACTTCTATAAATTATGATATAGATTTACATTATTTACCTTATTGAAAATTAATTGATATTTTAGAAAAGCATAGAATACAATCTTTTTGTCATAGGTCCCAGTGTATACTAAGGAACATTATTGGCTGGAAAATAATTTGGTTGCTTGTTTGTTGCATTGTTTAAACATATATTGAATTTGGTGGCTTTAACCATTTTTCTACCAAACAATTAACAAACTATAAACTATGTTTTCTCATGGGATTTTGTTTTGGTTTTTGGGCAGTTTTGGCTTTTGGGGTGCTAATAGGCCAATACTAGGGCTTGAACTCGGCCTGAAGCTCTTGCTTAGAATTTTTTACTCAAGGCTTCCTTTGTACCATTTGAATAGCATTTCAACTGCTAGCTTTTTGCTAGTTCATTGAAGATGATAATCTTGAGGACTTATTTTCATGGGTTGGCATCCAACTTAAATTCTCAGATCTCAGCCTCCTAAGCAGCTAAAATTACAAGTTAGCTGAACCCTGGCTATATTCAGCTACTGTTGAAATACAAACAATTATTTCTGTTGGAGTCAGCAAGGGCACAATATTCTGAAACAATTGTTTATGATTATGTATTTGAAATATATAGTGAAATACAGCTATGTAAGTGTGTGTGTGTGTTTGTGTGTGTGTGTGTATATATATATATATATATATATATATATATATATATATATATATATATATGTCAATTTAAATGTGCGGAGGTGAATGAGAATGCATGTGTTGATCTTGAGGAAAGATTTCACCTAGGGCTCTTCACAGACAAGGTTAACGAGTACAGAATGCTTGAGGCTAAAATTTAGGAAAATATAAAAAGCATCCCAACTGTATGTTTCCCTCCCTAATGCATCAATATCCTGCAGTGTTATGATGGTTACATTAGTGTTTGTGAGCAAGTGCTGGGGCTTGGATGCTGCCCCTTTGGCATGTTACTCAAGGCTAGTACTCTGCCAATTAAACCAACTTTCTGCCTTTTAATGGTTATTTGTGGACGTAGCAGTCTCATGGACTTCTTTACACAAGCTGGCTTTGAACTAGGATCCTCAGATCTCAGTCTTCTGAGTAGCAAAGATTACAGAGCCGAGCCACCAGTGCCAAGTTTTTCATCATTACTTTTATAACCTACATACTTATACACATCTCTCTCATCAAAAGCACTCACTTTTCATTCAAACTGACAATGTGTGAGGAAAGATAGTGAAGCAGATAAGTTAGAAAATGGGCTTCTAGTCCCATTAACATCATTCTGGTAGGTTTTTACCCTTCAGGGAGGGAATACATATTTCCTCTTTCACTCTGCCTTTTGCTAGAAGTCAGTGAAATGTTTCTGATACATCTTTCAAAGATATCACAAACACTAGATAATATGTTAATATATGTGAAATTATTTTTGGGGCAGGGGTTTGCGTGTCTGGAGCTTCAGAGGAAAGAGGTTGTTAAGCTGGGCTGCAGGCACAGAGCTTATGTTTTCTGTCTGCTGGTTGCAGATAGGAAGGTTTCCTTCCTGGGAAGGTTTGAACCCATATCCTCTGATCTCAGCTTTTGCGTAGCTAGGATTTCCAGCAAGAGCCACCAAAGCCTACCTCAGCTTAGAAGGCTTGTTTTTCATTCTTTCCTTTTTGTTTCCTGAAAGGTCAAATAGGTGGCCTCGTTGTGTGTCATAATAAAGTGTTTTGTATTATGCCTCTTTGCTTCTGGCTTTTCTGAAATTCATTTTGTCAGTGCTTGGTGAACCAAATTGTTCTGAGGCCAGTAGCATTTTCCTTCTGAGATGTGAGGTAGTTTACTTCAATCACTTATCACTTTGGTAAAGCAAACAGGATTTTTCTGTTAAATCCTACATATGTTCACACTCCAGTATAGTCCCTATTTTATAAATTTAGTTTACAATATTGGGTGGAAGAATGATTACTGTTGGATTAGTTTGATAATTATTGTCTAGGTTTTACTCCTTAAGGATCATTAACTCAAAAGGGGATTAAATACATTAAGACAATAGTAGAAGGTGACTACTACTAATTTGATGTATGTTGGCAGATGATCAGAATTCTCATGATTACTAAAAAGATTTCTTCCAATGTTCGGTGGTAGACTACTATGCTATCTGTGAGGAGACGGTGATGCTGGAGCTTTGAAAAGTGGCTATGTGCCACGCCTACTCCAGTGGAGTCTGCTTAGCATGGGAAACCAGCTTTCAGACCTGAGAATGAGGCTTCAAAGAGACCTATCTCTGAGAACGGGACTTCACCGAAGTCTACCTCAGAGAATGGGGCTTTACAGAGACCTATCTCTGAGTATTGGGACTTCACCGAAGTCTACCTCGGAGAATAGGGCTTCAAAGAGGCCTACTCCTGGAAAGGCTGGCAAACCCCAGGGAATGATGTGTTTCTGCTTCTCGTTTCTTCACTGTATAAGAATGCCTATTAATCTTTTAATGTTTCTACTGCTCTTTGTACTTACTCATTGTCAATTTTCCCTTATTCAAAGCTCTTTCTTAAGAGTGTTGACGACTCCAATATCTGATGAGTGTCTTAAAAATATGACTAACTCACCAGAGTTAAGTGTTACCCTGAAATCCCTCTTATGGAGGCTAGTAGACAAGTCATAAGTAAATATAAAAGTATTGGGGGTTTCACGATGTCACTTCAGCAGAAGGAATTGTTTGTAAGAAATTTACAAGAAGCTGTAGGTGCGGCTAGAACAGAAAGAATGTATGGCAATTGCTGGGATAACTATTTAGTAGAAAGAATTTCCTGCTACTCTCTTTTATTTACTAAGAGACTTGCTAGATCTAGGCCTCCATGGCGCTTACTATTAAAGAAGAAACAGGAAAGATCTTATGGGACAGTTAAGGCCTCTATAAAAATAGGTAATGGTTAATTGGTGACAAACATTGAAACCCATTGTATTTCTTAGAGATAAGCCGGAAACAAGTGCCTATCAGGCAACCAGCTGGTGACCACCCAAAAATGAAGCCATGCAGCAAGATTGTGTAATCTTCTGCCCTTTCTCATGGAGACTTTTGTTATAAAAGTTTGTTATCCTCTGCATTAAATCGCACTCAGCATCCACTCCTCTTGTGTTTGAGTTGTCTGTTTGCCATCTCCCCACCTATTCCAGTTCCTCCACTAGGTGTCCTCCATCGTCTGTGGCAGCTATGAAGCAGGATTTGGGAGGAGAGCATTTGGTAGGGATACCTTTTCCAGGGCTCATGAACTAGAATCCCCAGGCACATATTGTTTCTTCCCTACCCTGGAACTTGAATTGCGAGCCTGGGAACTGTCCCTGACTATTTTTTAGCTCAAGGCTAGTTCTATACTACTTGAACCACGACTCCACTTCAAGATTTTGGGTTTTGATTTATAGATCGAGTCTCATGGAATTTCCTGTTTGGTCTAGCTTAAAATCTGATCCTCAGATATCAACCTCCTGAGTAGGTGGGATTCCAGGTGTAAGCCACCATAACTTGGCTAGCATCACATTTTTAAAATGTTCTCTAGGTTTTTCTGATATGTGTGGCTAAGATTTGAACTTTGGCTGCAGTGGGTCACATCACAATTAGAATAAAATCAATTGTTTCTCCTTGTAAGCTGCAGAACACAATATCTATCTGATTTATTCCTGTCTTCCCCTCTGTTCTGTTTCTTCCATATTTTACCCTTTCTTTCTTGCTTCGTGAGCTTCAGCATGTCAGTGCTATTTACCTTTTATGAAGCAAGTCAGGTCCTTTGCCTTCATTGGGGTTTTACTTGCTGTTCTCACTGCCTGGAGAACCTGCTCCTCAATAATTGCAATGATGGTGGCCCTGCTCTCAGATCAAATGTCTCCTCCTCAGGGATGTCTCCTCATCCCCACTGTGAAGTTGTTCCCACCACATCACCAACCTTATGCCTCTGATTTCTACAAATTATCATAGTCATTTCTTTTTTTTTTTTTCTCCAGTGTGAAAGCTGCATGGAGGAAGCTGCACTCACTTCTGTCTCTCTAAAGACAACAGTAGTCCCTGGTCTTTAGATCACAGGAGCCTTGTGTGGAGTTGAGCCTGCTTCAGTTCTGGTAGTCTTAGAATCCAGTCAGGACAGCTAATCAAGCTGTAGTCTGGTAGCCAGATGTCATTTCCTCTCATTCTTTTTGCCTCTCTGTGTAGCTGAGTCCACTATATGGCAAGATTAGTGCCTGACCCCTATTTACTCTCATGGCAAAGGTGGCTGTGACATCATAGAATTTATGGCCTGGGCTGGGAGTTTGGATTAGTGGCAGACTGCTTGCCTACCATTCATAAAACCTGAAGTTCAGTTCTTCAGTAGCACACAAACAGAAAAATCCAAAAGGGTCACTGTGGCTCAAGTGGTAGAGAGCTAGCCTTGAGCAAAGAAAGCATAAAGACACACACACCTATACCCCCACCTGAGGCACCCAAGACAGTGGGGTTCCACACCTAGGAATCCTACTTACTCAGGATGCTGAAATGTGAGGATCAAGTTGAAGCCAGTACAATAGCTCAGCAACCAATCACTCACTCCCTGATATGTTCAGACTCAGTGTAAGTGCTTTCATTCTTTCTCTATATCTTTTCTTCCTCCTTCATTCCTTCCTTCCTTCCTTCCTTCCCTCCTTTCTTTCTTTCTTTCTTTCTTTCTTTCTTTCTTTCTTTCTTTCTTTCTTTCTTTCTTTCTTTCTTTCTTTCTTTCTTTCTTTCTTTTTTTTTTTGTCGGTCGTGGGGCTTGAACTCTGGGCCTGGGCGCTGTCCCTCAGCTCTTCAGCTCAAGGCGAGCGCTCTACCACTTGAGCTACAGCGCTACTTCCGGTTTTCTGGTGGTTTATTGGAGATAGGAGTCTCACGGTCTCTCCTGCCCGGGCTGGCTTTGAACCGCGATCCTCAGATCTCAGCCTCCTGAATAGCTAGGATTACAGGCGTGAGCCACCAGCGCCCGGCTTCTTTCTTTCTTTCTTTCTTTCTTTCTTTCTTTCTTTCTTTCTTTCTTTCTTTCTTTCTTTCTTTCCTTCCTTCCTCCCTCCCTTCACTCCCTCCCTCTCTCCCTTCCCTCCCTCCCTCTCTGCCTATTTCCCTCCCTCCGTCCTTTATTTCTCTCTCTCTCTTCCTTCCTTCCTTCCTTCCTTCCTTCCTTCCTTCCTTCCTTCCTTCCTTTCTTTCTTTCTTTCTTTCTTTCTTTCTTTCTTTCTTTCTTTCTTTCTGTCCTTCCTTCCATCCTTCCTTCCTTCCTTCTTTCTTTCTTTCTTTCTTTCTTTCTTTCTTTCTTTCTTTCTTTCTTTCTTTCTTTCTTTCTTTCTTTCTTTCTTTCTTTTTCTTTCTTTCTTTCTTTCTTTCTTTCTTTCTTTCTTTCTTTCTTCCTTTCTTTCTCTCTCTCTCCCTCTCTCTCTCCCTCTCTTTCTCTCTCCCTCACTTTCTTTCTTTCTCTCTCTCTTTCTCTCTTTCTTTCTTTCCTTCTCTCTTTCTCTCTTTCTCTCTCTCTTTCTTTCTTCTCTCTTTCTTTCTTTCTTTCTTTCTTTCTTTCTTTCTTCTTTCTTTCTTTCTTTCTTTCTTTCTTTCTTTTCTTTCTTTCTTTCTTTCTTTCTTTCTTTCTTTCTTTCTTTCTTTCATTTTGTCAGTCATGAGGCCTGACTTCTGAACTCTGGATCTGGCACTGTCTCTCTGCTCTTCAGCTGAAGGATAGTACTCTACCATTTGAGCCACAGCACCACTTCTGGCTTTTTTCTGCTTATGTGTGGCTGAGAAATCAAACTCAGGGCCTCATGCATGTACGACAATCACTCTACCACTAAGCCACCTTCCCAGCCCTCATTTTATTTTATAAATTAAGAAAATTAAAAACATGCTTTCATTGATTTCTCATTCAATTTATTGAAACTTAATATATGTTATTTAAGCTGTTTTAAAAATGTCTTTCTTGTAAAAATATTGTACAGAAGGGTTACAGTTACATGAGTAAGGATTCCTAACGAGCATTGTCACCTCCTTTCTTTTTTCCCCTATCATCCCTTCCCTCCCCACCTTACCAAATTCTCCCACCCACCCTCTATCAATGTTGTAAAGTTCGTTTTCAACATACTGTCTTCTACATCTCATTGTTACAATGGGTTAAACTGTATCCTTATTTAAGCATTAAGTTATTTCCTTTCCCCTCCTCAAATAAAAATATACATACAAGATGTAGGTCACCAGAAAAAAATACAGTGAAAACAGGTGTAATACTCTGTTGGAAGAACATACCAAAGAAACAAAAAAATGAATAGTACATTATAAATACATTAAAAACAATAGCAAGAAAGAAAAAAAATTAGAGTTCCTGTTTTGGAGTTCATTTCGCTTAACGTCATCTTATAAGGTCATATGTATTTAGCTTTTGAACTTTTCTGCTTGCCTTAAAAATATATTATTTATTGCTAAAAAGGAAGGCCTGGCGTACTTCACTTAATATATTTTTTATTTTTTAATTTAGTTTTATTGTGAAAATACTGTACAGAGGGGTTACAATTACGTTGGAAGATAATGAGTCCATTTCTTATCAACCAATGTAGCCTTCTCCTATGATTCCCTTCCCATCCTGTCCAGCCTCTTCCCATTCCCCAACAATCCTCCACCCCACACCAAAGTTGTAAATTTCATTTTCGACTTGACAACGTGTACTTCTCATTGTTGCAATGGGTTCACCTGTATCCTTATTTAAACGACTTGTTTTTCCCCTTCCCCTCCACAAATTATACCAACATCAAATACAGTGAAAGCAGGGGTTATACTGTGGGGGAGGGACATACAAAGCAACAAAGAAATAATCTTATAAATGTGTTAGAAACAAATGCTTGAAAGAAAATAAACATTTAAATACATATATTAGTCTTCATTTTCCTAACATCACCTTATCTGACCATTTCTGCTTGACTCAAACATATACTAGATATTGCAAATAAGGGAAATCATGGGACCAATGTTTCTTTGGGCTTGGCTTACTTCACTTAATATAATTTTTTCCAAGTTTTTCCATTTCCTAACAAATGGAGCAATGTCATTCTTTTTGATGGAGGCATAGAATTCCATTGTGTATATATACCACATTTTCTTGATGCAATCATCTACTGAGGGGCATCTGGGTTGGTTCCATATCTTAGTTATAGTAAATAATGCTGCAGTAAACATAGTTGTGCTGGTAGCTTTAGTGTTGTCTTGTTTGTAAACATTTGTGTAAATACCCAAAAGTGGGATTGCTGGGTCATAGGGGAGCTCTAGCTGGAGTCTTTTGAGGAACTTCCATACTAGTTTCCAAAGTGGTTGAACAAGGTTATACTCCCCCCAACAATGGAGTAAGGTTTCCTTTTGTCCACATCCCCTCCAGTATCTGTTATTAGAGTTCTTGTTTTTTCTCATTCTAACTGGGATGAGGTGGTATCTTTTTTTTAATTTAATTTAATTTAATTTGTGAACATACTGTACAGAGGAGTTACAATTACGTGGGCAGGATAATGCGTACATTTCTTACCAAGCATTGCAGCCTCCTCCTTTGTTTACCCTTCACATCCCTTCCCAGCCTCCCCCCTCCCCCCCAATCCCAATCCTTCTCGTTCCCCACCTCCCCCCCCCGTAACGACGTTGTAAAGCTAGTTTTGGACATGACAACTTGTACTTCTCATTGTTGCAACAGGTCCACCTGTATCCTTAAACAACTGGTTTTTCCCCATCTCTTCCACTAGTTATACTGACATCAAATATAGTGAAAGCAGGGGTTATACTGTGGGGAAGGGATATACAAAGCAACAAAGAGATAATCTTATAAATGCTTTAGAAACACATGCATGAAAGAAAAAAACATTAAAATACACATCTAAGGGTTCATTTTCCTGACATCACATTATCTGACCTTTTCTGCTTGACTCATACATATACTATGTTGTTTTGATTTGCATTTCTTTTATGGCTAGGGAGGTTGATCATTTCTTATGTGTCTATTGGCCATCCTTCTTTCTTCTCAGAAGTTTCTCTTTAATTCTTTAGCCCACTTATTTATTGGGCAGTTGTTTCTTTGAGGATTTGTTGTTGGGGGATTTAATTTTTTGCGTTCCAAGTATATTTTAGATAGGATACCCTTGTCCGTTGTATGGCTAGTGAAGGTATTCTCCCAAACCGTGGGCTTTCTATTGATCTTGCTAGCTATGTAGTTTGCCATGCATAAGCTCTGCAAATTCATTCAATCCCATTTGTCTAACCTTTCTTTGATTTTTTGTGTTTCTGGGTCTCTATTACGAAAATTTTGGCCTGTGCCAAGAAGACCTAGAGTTTCTCCTATTCCAACCTGTAATGATTTCAGAGTGTCTGCTTTGACACTGAGGTCTTTGGTCAATTTGGAATTGATTCTGGTGCAGGGTGAACTATATGGATCTAGCTTTAGTTTTCTACAAGTAGTTAACCATTTTGCCAGCACAACTTACTGACAAGGCTGTCTTTTTTCCATTCTATTTTTCTTAGCTACCTTATCGAAAATTAGTTGGTGATAGGTCTGTAGGTTCATTTCTTAGTTTTCAATTATATTCCATTGGTCCTGAGGTCTGTTCTTGTGAGAGTACCAAGCTGTTTTGCTTACTATGGCTTCATAGCAGTGTTTGAAAATTGGTATTGATATTACTCCAGCAGTGTTGTTTCTGTTTGGGGGTCGTTTTTGCTATTCTGGGTCTTTTATTTTTCCATATGAATTTTTGGATTGCCTCTTCTATTTCCTTGATGAATGAGGTTGGAATTTTGATAGGTATCACATTGAATTTGTAGAAAGCCTTGGGAAATATTACCATTTTCACGGTGTTGATCTTTCCAATCCAGGAGCATGGGAGATTTTGCCACTTTCTAAGTTCTGTTTTGATTTCCTTCATCAAGTTTTTTAAGTTATCATCATAGATGTCCTTCACTCCTTTGGTTACGTTAATTCCTAGTTATTTTATTTTTTGTGGGCTATCACAAATGGAGTTGCTTTCCTAAATTCAGCCACACTTTTCTCATTGTTGGCATACAGAATAACCATTGATTTCTGGGGGTTAATTTTATACCCTGCTACTTTGCCAAATATTTGAATCAGCTGGAGAAATTTGGGAGTGGAGTCCATGTGATTCTTTAAATACAAGATCCTGTCATCTGCTAATAGACAGAGTTTTACTTCTTCTTTCCTTATTTGGATCCCCTTTATGTTTGCATCTTATCTTATTGCTGTAGCTAGGCATTCTAATACTAGATTGAAGAAACATGGAGAGAGTGGACATCCTTGTCTTGTTCCTGAGTTAAGAGGAAATGGCTTTAGTTTTTCACCATTATTATAAAGCTGGCTGTAGGTTTATCATATACAGCCTTTACTGTATTGAGGAATATTCCAAGGATTCCTAATTTTTCCAGAACCTTCATCATAAAGGGGTTTTGGATCTTTTCAAATGCTTTTTCTGCATCTATTGAAATAATCATGTGTTTCTTATCATTGCTCCTATTGATGTGATGAATTATATTAATTGATTTGCATATATTGAATCAGCTTTGCATCCCTGAAATGAAACCTGTTTGATCGTGGTGTATGATTTTTTGGATGAATTGTTGAAGTAGACTAGCAAACATTTTGTTGAGAAGTTTTGCATCAATGTTCATCAAAGAAATGGGTCTATCGTTCTCTTTCTTTGATGAGTCCTTTCCTGGTTTTGGGATGATGGTTATAATGGCTTCATTGAATGTGTTCGGTAGAGAACATTCTTTTTCAATTTTATTGAAGATTTGGAGGAGTATTGGTGTGTTGGTGCTTTGAAGGCCTTGTAGAATTCCGCTGTAAAGAGATGTGGTCCTCAACTTTTCTTAGATAGGAGGTCTCTTATTGCTGTTTCTATTTCAACGCTTGATATGGGCCTGTTAAGATGGTTTGACTCATCTTGGTTTAGTTTTGTCATGTCAATATTTGCTAGGAAAAGGTCCATTTCTGCCAATTTCTCAAACTTATTAGCATAAAGTTTTGAGAAATATTCCCTTATAATGTTGTGAATCTTGGTTGTTTCCGTGGTGATGTTTCCATTCTCATCTCTGAGTTTATTAATTTGGGTGTGTTCTCTTCTTCTTCTGATAAGACTTGCTAAGGTTCTGTTAATTTTGTTAATTTTTTCGAAGAACCAACTTTTTGTTTTGTTGATTCTTTCTATAGTTTTTTGGATTCCAATTCATTTAATTCTGATTTAATTTTAATTATTTCTTTCCGTCTATTGCATTTCTGTTTATCTTGCTGCTCTTGTTCAAGGAGGTTCAGATGTCTCATTATATTGTTGGTTTCAGTTCTCTCCAATTTGTTGATGTAGGAACTAAGAGCTATAAACTTGCCCCTGAGTACTGCCTTTGCTGTGTCCCAGAGGAACTGCTAATTTGTGTGCTCACTTTTGTTGAATATCATGAACAGTAGCAGAACAATAACTACTGCTGAGGCAATGAAAACAAGAATAGAAAGAAGGGCCACAGAGGACAGCAGGGTACCAAAACCCCTTTCTGTGATTGTTAGTTCCGTCAGGGGGATGTCATGGTGCACATCTGGGAGATTCTTCACAGCACAGCTGAATGTCCTACTGTCCATCAGGGTAGGGTTGCTTATGCTTATGGATGCATCCCCTTTGTATGCATTTCCAGCCCAGGAGATCTGATCCATAAAAGTGCCTGCTGTGGTTGGGTACTGGAAAGACTGATAGTGAAAAATAGATTTTGTGCGACTGCTGCTGGGAGGACGGTACTTACAGTATATGGTCAGTTTGTCAGTGACATATGAAGATGACTTGAAGGTACATCTCAACTTGACATTTTCTCCAACATAACCTCGTATGTCAGCAGCTGCACTAATCCTGCAAGAGTAGGATGCCTATTAGGGCAGAGAAGGTGCAGCCCTAGCCTCAAGCGGCTCTGATCAGCAGCATCCCTGCTGCTCCTCAGGTACCTGCCCAATTCTTTCTGTTGGAGGCATAGAATTCCATTGTGTATATTTTCTTGATCCATTCATATACTGAGGGGCATCTGGTTGGTTCCATATCTTAGTTTTGCTAAATAATGCTGCAATAAACATGGTTGTGCTGCCTTCCAAAGTGGTTGAACAAGTTTACACTCCCCCCAACAATGCAGGACGTTCCCTTTAACCACATCCCCTCCAGCATCAGTTATTATTAAATTTGTTGATTATAGCCATTCAAACTGGGGTGAGGTGGAATCTCAACGTTGTCTTGATTTTCATTTCTTTTATGGCTAAAGAATTTGACCATTTCTTCATGTATCCATTGGCAATTCCTATTTCCTCTTCAGACCTTTCTCTTTAAGTCTTTAGCCCACTTATTTATCAGGCAGTTATTTCTTTGAGGATTTGTTTTTGGAGGGTTTAATTATTTGAGGTCTAATTATATGTTAGATATGAGATCCTTGTCCATTGTAAGCCTAGTGAAGATCTTCTCCAAATCCTTGGGCTTTCTCTTGATCTTGATAGCTATGTCCTTTGTCGTGCAGACGGTCTGCAGTTTCATGCAATCTCATTTGTCCAAACTTTCTTTGATTTTATGTGTGTCTGGGTCTTTATTAAGAAACTTTTGGCAAGTGCCAAGGAGCCCTGGAGTTTCTCTTTTTCCTTCCTGTAATGTTTTCAGGGTATCTGCTTTGGCTCTGAGGTTTTTGATCCCTTTGGAGTTGATTCTTGTTCAGTGTGCTTTATAAGGGTCTAGTTTTAATTTTCTACAGGTGTGAAACAATATATGTTTTATAAGTCTTTGTCCATCTCTGTAGAGCCCTCCACAAGTTTATATGTATTTGTAGCTTGGGAAAGGAAATAAGAGTTAAATCAGGACAGTTGGAAGCTATGGTTTATAGGGCTCATTTGAGACCCTTTTAGACGGAATGTTAACTTTTTCCATCTGATGTACTACAGATGGCAGTCTTGGTACAGGAATTGAGTAAACTGCTCTTGGATAGGAAGCTTGTACTTATTCCTCCTGACTTTCCCCTGAAGACAAGGAGGGTGAAGTAGCCATGGGCATGAATACGTGTGGGATTTGCAATAAATATCTATTGACTATGTATTTCTAATTTCTGTTGCCACAGGCAAATGAATGAAAGGATTTTTCCTTTCGTACTTTAGCTGTAACTAGATATTTTTCATTTTCTAAATCTTATTTTATTGTGAAGATTCTATAGAAATGCTACAGTTACATGAATAAGGCAATGAGTACATGTCTAGTCAAGCATTGTTACCCCTTCCCTTGTTTTTTTCTACTATCCCTTACCTTCCCCTCCACCCTTCCCTACCCAATGTTGTAAAGTTCATTTCTAACATACTGTCCTATGGATATCATTGTTGCAATGGGTCGTCTTGTGTCCTTGTTTCAGCAATTTGTTATTTTGGTTCCCCTCCCCAAATTAGAAAAATGTATATACAAGGTGCACGTTATCAAAGTCAAGCCAAAGTCAAAAGGGGATATATCATAGAGGGAAGAATATACATAATATATTTAAAACAACAACAACGAATGAGCCCCAAAATATAGTAACTTGTTTATATACAACATTTAGTCTAAAACTCCTTAGACATCTTAAGTTTGGACTATTTCTTTTATTTTCTGCCAGTCCTGTGGTTTGAATTTGGGCACTCTACTGCTTAAGCCTCATAGTGCCACTTTGAGCTTTTTCTGAGTAGTATATCTTATATAGAGTGTGATTATTTTTCAGCCTGGTCAGGTTTCAAATAATGATCCTTAAATCTCAGCCTCTTGAATATCTACGAGTACAAGCATGAGCCACCAGCACCTTGCTTGAATGATCCCACAGTTTTAACTACAGATTTTTTCATATCCCCTACCAACTATGCTTCCTGATCCTTTTTTAAATTTATCTCTAAATAGCTTATGGAGGATTTTGAGCATTGCTTAATCATTTTTTCACTTTCATTAGTATATACTAGTTGCACACTCAGAGGTTTGATGGAGTTACTTCCACACACGCATATGATGTACTTGCTCATATTCACCCTACCTTCCCAGTGTCCAGCCCCTTAATTCAAGGCCCAGAATCACTGTACACATGCAAACATTCACTGACACTCTCAAACACACACACACACACACACACACACACACACACACACACACACACACACACACACACACACAGCAGAGCAATTAGCAAAGGATATAATGTGGACCAGGAACTGCAAGGAAACATGGGAGGGTAGATTGTCTTTTCCCAGTTCCTCTGCCTTCCTCCATTCTCTGCTTTTCCTTAGAACAATTCAAGCCTTACACAACTCACATCTGTCTGTTGTGAACAACCTGAGCCTGGATTCCAGTTTGCCATTCATAGGAAGCTGCCGTTGCTTGGATAGCTGGTCCTCAGAGTAAGCAGAGGCTCTCATGTTTTATTTTTCCATGTGTAGTGTGAATGCAGGCCTTGAGACCGTAAGCAGTATCTTGAAGTGTATTGACATCTGTGTTGAGCTACAAGACTCACCTCTAAAAACAAGCAGAGGAAGTGGGATGCAAAGTACAAATCCTAAACCAATGGACCTATAGGTGACTGAGAGTCAATTTCCACATTACTGGAGTAAACACAAGGGCAAGTCCATTTGAAGAGGGGTCTCCAACCATTTCATAGGTCCACATGACATGTCTGGCAGAAAGCCACTTGTGTGTGTGTGTGTGTGTGTGTGTGTGTGTGTGTGTGTGTGTGTGTGTGTGTGCCTGAAGGCGGGTCTGGGGCTCAGGATCAGGCTGGGTACTGCCTGTCCTTACGCGTTTTTTGCTCCAGCCTAGTGTTCTACCACCTCAGCCACAGCTCCACTTCTGGCTTTTTTGGTAGTTGATTAGAGATGAGAATCTGATGGACTTTCCCACCCAGGCAGGCTTCAACTGTGACCTTCAGATCCCAGCCTCCTGAGAAGCTAGTATTAAAGGAGGGAGGCACTGGCACCTGTAAAGAAGCCTCTTTTTTGGGGGGGGTTGTCCGGTCGTGGGGCCTGAACTCTGGGCCTGGGTGCTGTCCCTCAGCTCTTCAGCTCAAGGCTAGCACTATACCATTTGAACCACAGCGCCACTTCTGGCATTTTTTCTGCTTATGTGGTGCTGAGGAATCGAACCCAGGGCCTCAAGCATGCAAGGCAAGTGCTCCACCACTGAGCCACCTACCCAGCCCAAGGAAGCCTCTTATATAACAGATCTATTCATAGGGCGACAGTAAATGCCTCAGTCCAAGAGATGGTGTTGAGTTTTCATGTTTTAAAAGAATAATTACACTCAATAGCAAAGTATGAAGTAATATTGAAGGAAAGAAGACAACAAACTTTCATAAATCTGGGGTTGTGAAAGCCCATCGAACATGAGACTTTCATATAGGAATAACATCTATGTGGCAACACTGAGGCTCACCCATGTGGTCACATGTACTGTTTGAAGCCCTGTTCTCACATGATATGTTTCCAGAAATCTGGGATTCTGCTCTGTAGGAGATGTTTCCCAGTCACACTGGTAATTCTTAATTCTGTTTTTCACACATCTCATCCTTCATTCTTAGTATTATCCAAGTATCTTTTCCAATGCTGCTCCAGAAGATGCTTTCAATGTTACTGTAAGGATTCATTTAATAAGAGAAATATGTTTGAAGAACTTTAATACTTACATTAATAATATCATTACTAATAAAGACTAATATTCAAGAACTACTTTAAGATCAATAAAACATGATTTGGAACAGCTATGTGGCTTTGATATTAAAGCTGATAGCAGACATGTATTCCTAGACCATGATGAATCTGTAGTTATTGCAATCTTACAATAAAAAAGTTCTTAAGAAAGAAAATGTCTTGATAATATAAGCAACCCAATAGTTGATGAATAAGACATATATAGTGAGGACGTCTGTTGAGCTGGTACAAACTGGTTCTTGCTCTGAAAGCATCACCTATCTGTTCTGAGGGACAATCAGGGTTAAGAAGGGACACATGCTTCCAGATGACTGATCTGCCTGGCATTAACTGCATAAGTCCATTCAGGCCCACAGCCCTATAACCAATATAGGACAATCTTATGAACAGTCTTCTTGTCTTTCAGATTCAAGCCTGTAATCCTAACTCATCAGCAGACTGATATCTGAGGATCACGGTTCAAAATCACCCTAGGCAGCAAAGTCTGCAAGATTCTTATCTCCAGTTAACCACAAAAAAGCCACAGTGAGAGGTATAAACTGAGAAAAAGGAAAGGGGTGTAATTGTCCCCCAAAAATGGATTCTTTACCTGACAACTGTTTAACTGACTTAACTGTTATTCCTCTGAACATCATCTTCCTAATAATATTTTTTTAAAGAAAAGGAAAGATGAGGCTGGGAAGGTGGCTCAGTGGTAGAGTGTTTGCCTTGCATGCATGAGGCCCTGGATTCAATTGCTCATTACCACTTAAGCAGAAACAATGCTGGAAATCACGCTGTGGCTCAAGTGGTTGAGACTAGCCTTCAGCTGAAGAGATGAGGGACAGTGCCCAAGCCTAGAATTCAGGCCCATAACTGGAAAAAAGGAACAAAGAAAAAGAAATAAAAAGGAAGAGAGTTGCTACCAGGCTCAATGGCCAATCTTCTAATCCTAGCTATTCATGAGGTTGAGAATAAGTGATTGAAGCCAACTTGGGCAGGAAAGCCTGTACGAATTCTATTTCCAATTATGTCCAAAAAACTAGAAGTAGAATTGTGGTTCCAGTGGTGAAGTAGTAGCCTTGAGGGGAAAAAATAAACTTCAGGGATAGTGTCCATTTCCTGAGTGCAAGCCCCAGAACGGCACAGAAGAAAACAAGAAAAGACATTATGAACTTGGTTTATCTGTAACTGTGATGCCTTTGTTACAGACGATTATGGACTGAAACTCTGAACATGGCGTACTAGGTCTGGCAATTTTGTGCACAAAATGTGTGCATAACCATCTTAACTCCTTTGCTATTCTATAGTTGCAGGTTTCATTATCTTCTCACCATGGAAGAGGCTTCAGTATTTACTTTCTCTAGAATACCTGCTTCCTTGTCCTCTGCTCTTTACTCACTGACAGCATTATTTTACCTGAGAACACAAGGAGGAGAATTGGCAAGACCTTGAAAGAAGGGAAGTTGCTAGAAGTGGGTGAGATGCTTGAGATAATGCCCAGGACCAGGTCAGAATTTTTTTTGTGACGACTTGCCATGGTGTGTCAATCTTTATCAATATGCTGAGGGTAGTTGGACATGAAGAGGAGGCCTCAATGCCTACTGGTGTCATTCAGACTACATAGATATAAGCCAGCTAATAATGCTCTCAGTTTCCCAACATGGAGTTTTGGTCCCTGCGTGTCAAGGGAACTCAGGATCAAGCATGGACAGCTATCCACACAACATCAAGTTGTGACCTCTACATTGTTACAGCATTGAAAGCAGTTCATCATGAATCACATGGAGCTTGTCAAAATCATTGAAGGGATGGGAAAGTGGTTCTATGTTGTATGGACCAAAGCAGACAGATCACCATACAAGTTTCCTTTCGGAGACCCCACTTCTGTTCAATGGCCAAGAGAACATACATGAAAACCTCCAGAATGAGGAGGTATGTATACCCCTATGTTTCTAAACTGGACCCTTCACTGCATGATTTCCCAGAGCTTATGGAAACAATGAAACTAAATCTCTCGAAGATCTGGCACTGAAGTCCCGCAGAGACCATTGCCTACATCTGTGAGGAGAGCATAGGAGTTAAAATGGCCTGTCAGAGAGGGGAATACCCACAGAGTGTCTTCACGACATCTCAGGCATCCAGGATTCAGATAATTTTGGGGAGGTAATGAAAGCCTCTTTGGTGTGGATGGTGAAACATTGAAGCAGTTGGGACAGAGGATGGGAAAGCCAGTTGAAGAGTACATGGGTCCCATCAAGTCCCAAGATGGGCAGATCTACTATCAAGAGAGCTGGACATTGTGATGGATATGTTACATAACTGCTTTTGCTCATAGACAAGTCTTAGACACATGTTATACTACAGCGACTCTGTTGTCTACTACCACAAATGCATGGAAGAGAGATAGAAACTTCATACAGATGCTGACATCATCAAGATCATCCTAAGGAAGAACTTGATAGACATTATCATCTGATTGTGTGTCTGGGTGACGGATGGGGGGATGTGTATGTGTGGAAACTAGGGCTTAAACTTTGGGCCCTGAGCTTCTTTGGCTCAAGACTTGCACTATAGCTCTTAAGCCATAGCTCCACTTCCAACTATTGTGATATTTTATTGGAGTTTCACAATTACTTACTTACAAGATAAACTTTAATTATGAGGTGATATGATTTTAAAGATGATATACTATACTACTATGCAAATGTAACAAATAAAAATGGGAGTCAAAAAGACACTCTAAGGACTATGTAGGAGGTTTTATGAAAGCCATGAAGTTATATCTAAAAAAGTGTTATTAGAGACTTAAACAACAGTGCTAAATTTCTTGTACTGGATAAAAGAATGCAGTCAGTTATTTCTGTTTAAATGTCTAATATTATTTTTCTCTTTTTACTGTGTTTGTAATACATGCTATTAATATTAATAGGTGTATTGGACTCAAGCTGAGCTGTTGAATCTAGAAAAGTTTTGAGAGGTTGAACATCACCTCAATAGTACTCTGAAAGATGACAGCTGGCCATGGAAGGGTTAAAACACAGCTCTGGAGAGGGTTAAACTATTGCCCCTTCCATAGTGCTTTAAAGGCCTTGAAACCTGGGGGATAAAAGAGAAGTCTCCTTTCTCAAAACAATAAGGGAAACAGTGTTACTCACTGTGGTGGCTCTGATTGTAATATTGATGCTTCATTTTTGCATGTATCCATAGTAACCTTCCCAGTGTGAATTCAAATAAATATGATTGCTTGTGTGACCTGGAGCCCAGGTGCCATTGAGCCTTGGTACCCCGGGTCCTCATTGATTTTTTTCTTTTTGTCTACACTTGTCTGTGTATTTTCTAATATTCTTCAGCTTGGTATCCAATTGCACTGCCTTGGGTTACAATTATCGTCAAATAAGTATATTCTTGAACTGTAAAACATAAAAAGCTTGCAAACTTTCTTATCCCAAATGGCTTCAAACCACAATCCTCAGATCTAAGCCTTCTGAGTAGCTAGGATTACAGGCATGGGCCCCTGGCAACCAGCATGCATCAGAACACTTGATGTCAGTGAGATCATTCTTGGGGAATGTCTGCACATCTCAGTCCTCCTCAGATGTTCTTTCCTGAGTCAAAAACTTTCACTCCTTTATGTTCAAAATCCTTGAGGTTATTGAACTGACTTGCCCACCTTGTACCTACTTTCCGTAAATCAATAGAAGGTTTTACTCCTTACCATCGATTAATTTTATTAACTAAATTAACTGGGATCCACACAGAGGTGACATGTCCTTTTCTGGATTGCATACTGTACACCTATGTTTTACTTTATCTAATACAGTTAACATTACTTACCTTGTTTGATGCTTCTTACTTTTCCCATATTTAATCCTTCTCATCTCTCTTTCCCTTGCACAGAGGGAAGAACCATTTGGAATGGTGAAGAGTGTGTTTTTAGTCATTCTCTGAAAAGCTTTACCAATGGATCCTGATTTCCAAGTCCTGTGTAACTGGCCTGTAAAGTCTTGTTCTTTAATCTCTCCTCAGCTTACACAAATGACCAATTTTATCTAAAAAAGGCTATAGGAGATGAGTTTAGGAATTCGTTTCTGGTTATCAGTCAGGAATCCTTATTACCTGGTCACTGTGCATGAGTTGTTTCTGTTTCGTTTTTATTTGAATAGAACAAGCAGTGTGTACGATTAGTAGCAGAATTAGACTTACAAGTATTTTTTTTTTTAATTCAGGGATAGCAGGCTCTCTTATTTGAACCACAGATCAACTTCTGCCCCACTTTCTTTTCTTTTGGTGGTAAATAGGACAGTGTCCCACAGGAAGCCAAGGGAACTACACAGTATCCTTTAATCTGAGGACTGCAGTTCACAGTCAGCCTGGGCAGGAAAATTTATGAGCGTCTTATCTCCAACTAATCAGCAAAAAGTCAGAAGTGGAGCTGTGGCTGAAGTGGTACAGCAGCAACCTTGAGCATAAAAAAAGCTAAGTGAAAAACAGATCTAGCACTAAGAAAACCACAAAATAAATTTTTAAAAAAGTGGAAGAGAGCACAAAGAGTCTATTAAAAATGATAAAATGACCAAGAAACTGGTGGATCACACTTGTAATTCTACCTACTCAAAACACTGAAATTGAGGATCACCATTCCAAGCCAGCCAGTATAGGAAAGACCATTGTGTGTGTGTGTGTGTGTGTGTGTGTGTGTGTGTGTGTGTGTGTGTGTGTGTGTGCATGAGTGTGTCTGTGCCTTTCTGGGATATGAACTACAAGTATTTGTTTGACCATGTCTGATCTTTTGGAGGTTAATTTGAGATAACAGTCTCATGCACTTTCCTTGCTCCTGACGTTGAATCACAATCCGCACAATTCAGGACCCTATGTTAATCTCTATACTTACTTCCAGCTAACCACCAAAACCAAAAACTCAACCAAAGTGCAACTGTTTTAGAGCATGCTATCCTTCAGCAAGATTGGTGAGGCCCTCAAAACAAGCCAGAGAACCAACAAATAAACAAGTGAATGTATGTGAAGAAGAAAAAGTATCAATGAGTTTTTAAAATATAGACGCATACCTTTAATCCAATCTGAAATCTAAAGATCACAGTTTGAAGCCAGCCTGGGCAGGAAAGCCCAACTAACTTGAGTGTGCTAGGCATGGGCTAGAACTTGAGGGTTTTTGCTCAAGTTTAAAACTACTACTTACCATCACATGTGGTTAATTTGAGATGAGACTGATGGGCTTTCAAAGCCCAGACTGGATTTAAACTGTAATCCTTAGATTTTAGGATACTGTGTAGTGCTATTGGTTTCCATGGGACTTTTATTGCCTATTAACCACCAAAAAAAATATTGAAATTAAGCTAAGGCTCAAGTAGTAGAGCCTGCTAGCTTTGAAATGAAAAACAAAAAACCCAAAACAAAACAATCCTCAGCGAGAGTAACTAGGCCTTGAATTCAAGCCTCCGGCCCCACCCAGCCCCCCCAAAAAAAACCCTCAGGAGTAGAGTTTTTGTTCTTGCTAGCTTTGAGCAAAAAATAAAAGGATTCAAATGGTTTTTCTTTCTTGCTATTTTTCTTAACATATTTATAAGATGATTTCTTTGTTGCTTTGCATGTCCCTTCCCCATGATATAACCCTGTTTCACTGTATGTGATGTTGTTATAATTTGTGGAGTGGAAGGGAAAAAAATTGTTTAAATAGGGATACAGGTGGACCCATTGCAACAATGAGATGTACAAGATGTTATGTCAAAAAACGAACTTTACAACTTTCGCATAGGGCAGGGGGTGTGGGGGGATGGGAAAAGATGGGAAGGGGAAAGAGAGGAGGCAACAATGCTTGATAAGAAATGTACTCATTGCCTTGCTCAAGTAATTGTAACCCCTCTCTACAGTATTTTCACAATTAAAAAAAGCCAAAACTCTCATGGACAGTGAAGTCAGTGAAGTAGTGTGGCCTAAATGTAGAGCTTGTTAGTTTTGATCTAAAAAACAAGCCAGGTGCCTCTGGCTCATGTCTGTAATCCTCGCTACTCAGGAAGCTTAGATCTGAGGATGACAATTGGAAGCCAGCCTAGGTTGAAAAGTCCCCTGGTGACTGTTTTGTCCAACTAAGTAGAAGTGGCACTGTGGCTGAAAGTGGTAGTGTGCGTGCTTTGTCCCTGAAGGCCGGTGCGTAGACACTGAGTTCAAGCCCTACAACTGACAAAATCAATCAATCAATAAATTAATTAATTACTGAGCGTAAATGGGTATGCCCTAATAATAAAAGACATGAACTTTCAAAAAGGGGAAAGAGACAATCAAATAAATGAAAAGGTGCAAAACGGAGTATATTGAAGCTTTCTAAATAAAAATTGTAATCCTACCTGTTCAGAATGCTTATATCTGAGGACTGTGGTTCAAAGCCAGCCTGGGCAGGAGACATTTTACTGTGTTCAGTACTGAGGCTTGAACTTGCTATGCTTTGCTCGTGGCTAGAGGTCTACTTCTTCTTACGTGTTGGTGCTTATTAGATATAATTGTCTCATTGACTTTGTTGCCCAAGACTGGCTTTGAACCATGATTCTCAAATTTCAGTCCTCTCTGAATGCTCGTGGCTTGCTCTTGATATTCTAATCTCCTATTAACCACAAAAGATGCAAAAGTTGAGCTATGGCTCAAGTAGTGAAACCAACTACCATTAAGGTAAACGTAAATAAAACCTCAGGGAGAGTCATCATGACTTAATTTCAAGACTTAACAACCACCACTCAATTAAACAAACAAACAAACAAAAAGAACCTCAGTCACACTTACCTGAGTTTGAACTCTAGAAGAAGAGCTACAAAAAAGAGAAACAGCCTGTAGTTTACCTGTGGTCAAAGTTGTAGAGCATGGTAGTTTCAAGAGGAAAGGCAAAATGGAGCATGAGAGCTAGTGCCTAAGAACAAATGACAAAAAAAGAAATAATAAATAACTATAAAGGTGAAAGAAGAGGTAATTAAAGATTTCTAAATGTTGACTCACACTTATAATCCTGAAGGCTAAGGTCGCTGAAATCTGTAGATCATGGTTCAAAGCCATCTTGGGCAGGAAAGTCCATGAAATTTGCTTCACTGTGTTCAGTTGAGGGACTAAAAGTTGAAGTGTTTTGCTCATGGCTCCAGGTCTACTATCTTCTGCCTATTAGTGTTTGACTGGAGATAAGAGTCTCATGGACTTTCTTTCCAAGGCTGACTTTGATCTATAATGCTCCAATTTCAAGTCTCTCTTTACTGTCCTTGACTACCCATGGGACTCTTGCCTCATATTAACCACTTAAAAAAGGCAAAAGTTGAGCTGTGGCTCAAGTAGTATAGCCTTCAATTAAATAAGTAAATCAATAAAACCTCAGAAAGAAATGGGAGGGATGAGAGCAAAAGGCAGAACATCTTACAATAAGCAAAAGGAAAGAAATGTAAATATCACCTGGAAGAAATAATTGTATTGTCAAAGCTTATGGAATTGTATTGTCAAAGATTACAGAATTCACAAAATTTAGACCATGATAATGACAATTTACCTTGTGAAGGTTAAAATACATTTGTGATTTCAACTAAATATTACTTTTCCACAATACTCTGCAAGAAGAGAAATTTATGTAATCACCTAGTCACAATAATAATATAAACCTCAAAAAGAGTCACTAGGAATTAATTTCAACCCCCAACTCAACAACCTTTCCCAACAAGGGCCACAAACAAAAATATACTATGAGCAGGAGCTGAGTTTTCACGTTCTGAGCAAAAGCCAAATGAAGCAAAAGGTAGACAGTGGAAGACCTAAGGCCCAAGTAATAAAGCAAGCTACTTTTTTAATTTTAATTTTTATATTTTGTGAACATACTGTACAGAGGGGTTACAATTACCTGGGCAAGATAATGAGTACATTTCTTACCAAGTATTTCAGCCTCCTCCTTTGTTTACTCTTCACATCCCTTCCCAGCCTCCCCCCTTCCCTCCAACCGAATACTCCCCCCCCAGACCAAAGTTGTAAAGTTCGTTTTCAACATGACAACTTGTACTTCTCATTGTTGCAACAGGTCCACCTCTATCCTTAAACAACTTGTTTTTCCCCATCTCCTCCACAAATTATATCAGCATCAAATATAGTGAAAGCAGGGGTTATACTGTGGGGGAGGGACATACAAAGCAACAAAGAAATAATCTGATAAATCCATTAGAAACAAATGAATGAAAGAAAAAAATTAAAATACATATCTAAGGGTTCATTTTCCTCACATTACATTATCTGACCTAATTGGCTTGACTCATACATACACTAGATATTACAAATAAGGGAAACCATGGGACCTATGTTTCTTTGGGCTTGGATACTTCACTTAATATAATTTTTTCCAAGTCTTTCCATTTTCTAATAAATGAGGCAATGTCATTCTTTCTGATGGAGGCATAGAATTCCATTGTGTATATATACCACATTTTCTTGATCCATTCATCTACTGACGGTCATCTGGGTTGGTTCCATATCTTAGCTATAGTAAATAATGCTGCATTAAACATAGTTGTGCTGGTAGCTTTAGTGTGGTCTTGTTTGTAAACATTTGGGTAAATGCCCAAAAGTGGGATTGCTTTATCATAGGGTAGCTCTATGTGAAGTCTTTTGAGGAACCTCCATACTGCTTTCCAAAGTGGTTGAAAAAGTTTACACTCCCACCAACAATGCAGTAAGGTTCCGTTCTGTCCACATCCCCTCCAGAATCTGTTGTTGTTAGAGTTCTTGACTTTTGCCATTCTAATTGGAGTGAGGTGGTATCTCAGTGTTGTTTTGATTTGCATTTCTTTTATGGCTAGGGAGGTGGAACATTTCTTCATGTGTCTATTGGCCCTCCTTTCTTCTTCAGAGAAGTTTCTCTTTAAGTCTATAGCCCATTTATTTATTGGGCAGTTGTTTCTTTGAGGATTTGTTGTTGGGGGATTTAATTTTTTGAGTTTGAAGTATATTTTAGATATGAGACCCTTGTCTGTTTTATGACTAGTGAAGATCTTCTCCCAATCCGTGGGCATTCTATTTATCTTGCTAGGTATGTCCTTTGCCATGCAGAAGCTCTGCAACTTCATGTAATCCCATTTGTCCAACCTTTTTTTGATTTGTTGTGTTTCTGGGTCTCTATTAAGAAAATTTCAGCCTGTGCCAAGGAGACCTAGGGTTTCTCTTATTCTGTCCTGTAATGTTTCCAGAGTGTCTGCTTTGACACTGAGGTCTTTGATCCATTTGGAGTTGATTCTGGTGCAGGGTGATATATAAGGATCTAGCTTTAGTTTTCTACAAGTAGTTATCCAATTTTACCAGCACTATTTACTGAAGAGGCTGACTTTCTTCCATTCTATTTTTTTAGCTCCATTATCGAAGATTAGATGGCTATAGGTCTGTAGGTTCATTTCTGGGTTTTCAATTATATTCCATTGGTCCTGAGGTCTGTTCTTATGCCAGTACCAAGCTGTTTTGATTACTATGCCTTTAGAGTTTGAAATTTGGTATTGATATTCTTCCAGCAGTTTTCTTTCCGTTGAGGAGCATTTTTGCTATTGGGGTCTTTTAATGTTCCATATGAATTTTTGGATTGCCTCTTCTATTTCCTTGAAGAATGAGGTTGGAATTTTGATAAGTATCGCGTTGAATTTTTAGATAGCCTGGGAAATATTGCCATTTTCACGATGTTAATCTTTCCAATCCAGAAGCATGGGAGGTTTTGCCATTTTCTAAGTTCTGTTTTGATTTCCTTTTTCAAGATTTTAAAGTTTTCATCATAGAGATCCTTCACAACTTTGGTTAAGTTAATTCCTAGGTATTTTATTTTTGGGGGGGCTATTACAAATGGAGTTGCTTTCCTAATTTCAGCCACACTTTTCTCATTGTTGGCATAAAGAAAAGCCATTGATTTTTGGGAGTTAATTTTATACCCTGCTACTTTGCCAAAGTTTTGAATCAGCTAAAGCAAGCTACTTTTAAGAGAAAAGAAAAAGAAAACCTGAGTATGAAGGCAAGGCCCTAAGCCCCTGACTTCCCAGAATGGAAAGTGGATCAGTCACGGAATCCAACAGTTTGTGCTTATTCTTTGTATCACGGCTGAAAAATGCCCCTTCAGTTCTAGGCCCTCCAATCAGAAACGGAAGTTAGGCTTGTTCTTTGCTTCTGGCACACAAGTACTTTGTGTAGAAGAAACCTATCCTCTTGCTTCCTAGATTCCAGGGTTCAGCCTCTCTTGGGAATCACGTTGGGAGGTGGATGACAGTGTGACAAGAGGTTCCAAAAAGAGTGGCAGCAATGCTAATGAACTTGCAGCTGGCAGCTGGATGCCAGGGCTAGGTGGCAACTTGTAGTGCCCTCTGATTATGCAGCAGTAGGGAGACTGACTTGGAGCACCTGCTGGCTCTGCCTATCAAGTCTACCCCACCAACAGAGGGATAAATGGGGATCTGAGTTGGCTGTGTCAGATTCCTGCTCCCCAATGCTACCCGTTTTCCTCTGTGCATACCACTGCTGAGGACACACATCCAACTTCTCTATAGCCTTGCACAATGAGGGAGATTGTGTACATACAGGCAGGCCAGAGTGGCATCCAGATTGGCGCAAAGATGAACATAGCATTGGCCTAGGATCCTAGTCTCAAATATAGGGGGAGGAGGAGGAAGAGGACAGGGTGGGAGGGTGGAAAAAGTGGTGGTCTTGGCTAGGCTGAGGTAGGTGGGGCTCCATAGTAGTCCCTAACCTTCTGCAAATAAAGTCCCCCAGATAGCTTCCCCAATTTCCCTAATTTGTGTGGCCCAGGTGGGTGTGGTTTTTAAGTAAGGCTGGGGTAGTTTCAAATCTCTTGCATGACTTAGTCTTACCTGAGACTCAAGTCATTGTACTTAGTTTCCTGGGAAGAGAATAATGCATTTTGGGTCTGGTTTGAATGAAAGGAATTCAGTGTCTTTGAGCTGACAGATACAGAGGATTCCCTTTCTGCTAACTGATGAGTGTCAGATAATTGAGAACAGTTCTTCCACCTTAACGGAAATTTCTCTGAGTTCTCATGCCTCATTTCAGCTCCCTTAAGTTGGTTGATCTCTAAATCAGTAGTTGTTGGTGGATGCTCTGAGGACCCTTGGAGATCTGGCGACACCTCTAGCAGAGTCTTCAAGATACTGCTTTGGCGGATGGCCAATAGACACATGAAGAAATGCTCAACCTCCCTACCCATAAAAGAAATGCAAATCAAAACAACATTGAGGTACCACCTCACTCCAGTTAGAATGGCAAAAATCAAGAACTCTAACAACAACAGATTCTGGAGGGGATGTGGATAGAAGGAAACCTTATTGCATTGTTGGTGGGAGTGTAAACTTGTTCAACCACTTTGAAAAGCAGTATGGAGGTTCCTCAAAAGACTTCACATAGAGCTGCCCTATGATCCAGCAATCCCACTTTTGGGCATTTACCCAAATGTTTACAAACAAGACCACACTAAAGCTACCAGCACAACTATGTTTACTGCAGCATTATTTACCGTAGCTAAGATATGAAACCAACACAGATGACCGTCAGTAGATAATGGATCAAGAAAATGTGGTATATATACACATTGGAATTCTATGCCTCCATCAGAAAGAATGACAAGAAAAACTTGGAAAAATTATATTAAGTGAAGTAAACCGGGCCCAAAGAAACATAGTTTTCCTTATTTGCAATATCTGGTATATGTATGAGTCAAGCTGAAAAGGTCAGATAATGTGATGTTAGGAAAATGAACCCTTAGATATGTATTTTAATGCTTTTTTCTTTCATTCATTTGTTTCTAATGCATGTATAAGATTATCTCTTTGTTTCTTTGTATGTCCCTCCCCCACAGTATAACCCCTGTTTTCACTATATTTGATGTCAGGATAATTTGTGGAGGAGATGGGGAAAAACAATTCGTTTAAGGATAGAGGTTGACCTGTTGCAACAATGAGAAGTACAAGTTGTCTTGTCGAAAATGAGCTTTACAACGTTGGTGCAGGAGGCGGGGAGAGGCTTGGGGGGAAGGCTGGGAAGGGATGTGAAGGGTAAACAAAGGAGGAGGTTGCAAAGCTTGATAAGAAATGTACACATTATCCTGCCCATGTAATTGTAACCCCTCTGTACAGTATGTTCACAAAAAATAAAACAAAATAATATTTTAAAAAAAGATACAGCTTTGGCAATATCATCTCCATATAAGGCCACGTTCTTTTCATAGAATCTAAACAGAATATGGTATCATATAAGATGGAGTAGTCATAGAAGAATCTATTGGTCTTTTATTAAGCCATATCGCAGAGATTAACAAAACTAAAATACCACCAATTTCTGTGCTTTTTTAATTTAGAAAATGTAGTCATTTTCACAAATATATTAGTGTCAACAGGACATGGGTTTCTTATAGTTACTTTAAAATTCATTGTTCGGACAGTTAACATCCTAGGCCATAATACACTTCTCTTTCCATCTCAGTTTTAGGAAATACTAAACGATGAGCACAGCATTGACTGCACTGGCAACTACTATGGAGACAGCAGCTTACAGCTGCAGAGAATCGAGGTATATTACAATGAGGCAGCTGGTGATTGTCTCCCATCTGGCTTCCCACACCATGGAAGAATAATTCCCTGACGAAAACTAATAACAAGGAAGGAGTTGGTGCCTTTCTTTTTTTTTTTGGTCCAGTCGTGGGGCCTGAACTCTGGGCCTGGGCGCTGTCCCTCAGCTCTTCAGCTCAAGGCTAGCACTCTACCCCTTGAGCCACAGCACCACTTCCGGCTTTTTGCTTATGTGGTGCTGAGGAATCGAACCCAGGGCCTCAAGCATGCAAAGCAAGCGCTCTACCACTGAACGACCTTCCCAGCCCCAAGTTGGTGCCTTTCTAAGGGCAGTATTTTAGTTTGAATTTGGGACCTTCATCTTGTAAGTGAAGTGCTGTATCTACGTGAGCCACTCAACCAGATATCTTAATTTTTGAGTATACACTTGGGAATTTCCCCAGGACGCCTTATATGTGAATTCCCCCTACCTCTTCTTGCTGACGAGCTACAACTGGATTTTTTTTGTCGGTTATGAGGCTTGAACTTTGAACGTAGGCACTATCCACCAACTCTTCAGCTCAAGACAAGTGGCACTACCAATTAATCCACAGTGCCACTTCCAGTTTTCTGGTGGTTTATTGGAGATAAGAGCCTTGCTGTCTTTTCATGCCCTGCCTGGCTTTGAACCATCATCCTCCATCTCAGCCTCCTCAGTAGCTAGAATTATAGGCATGACCCCATTTTACATCATTAAAAATGAGACAGCCTAAATATGTATTCTAAAACAATTGATAAAATATAATTTAAATACAATCCAAGATAAGGACTCAAATGTTTTTCTTTCTTGGTATTGTTTCTAACATATTTATAAGAAGATTTCTCTGTTGCTTTGTATGTATCTCCCCCATGGTATAACCCTCTTTTCATTGGATGTGATGTTGGTATAATTTGTGGATGGGAAGGGAAAAATCAAACTGTTTAAAAAGGTATACAGGTGGACCCATTCCAACAATGAGATGTTCAAGACGTTATGTAGAAAACAAACTTTACAGCTTTGGTGTTTGGGGGGAAGGAATGGGAAGGGGTGGAAGGGGAACAAAGGAGAAGGCAACAATTCTCAATAAGAAATATACTCATTACCTTGTTCATGTAATTTTAACCCCTCTCTATGGTATTTTCAAAATGAAAAAATTGTAAAAGAACAAATACAATCCAATGCCGTTTTATTGTGTGCTAGTCATCCTTCTAAGCTCAAGATCTTGGCACTTACCATGAGCTTCTTTTGCTAAAGGCTAATGTTCTACCACTTAAGTCACATCTCCACTACCAACTATTTTGGATAATTTCTTAGAGATGAGAGTCTCCCAGACTTTCCTGCCCCAGCTGGCTTCAATTTGCGATCCTAAATTCTCAGACCTTTGAGTAGCTAGAATTACATGCTTCAGCAACCAGAGTCCAGTTACATTGCCCTCTTTAAAATACAGATTGTATTTCTAAAAAAAATATTTTTAATTCAAAATTTTAAATTTTTTGGGGGGTCCGGATGTGGGGCCTGAATTCTGGGCCTGGATGCTGTCCCTGAGCTCTTCAGCTCAAGGCTATTGCTCTACCACTTGGACCACAGCACCACTTGTGGCTTTTTACTTTTTGCTTATGTGGTGCTGAGGAATCGAACGCAAGGCCTCATGCATGCAAGGCAAGCGTTCTACCTCTCAGCCACCTTCCCACCCCCAATTTTAAAATTTTAAAGAGGGATGTTCAGTCACTAATATGCATGAGAATAGTCCAAATTACAAAGCATAAATAAATTGTTTCACCCTGAAATCTATAACACTTCTGGTCTTGAGCATTTTGAATATGAATACTTAGCCAACAATAAATTCTTTTTAAGGTTTTAAAGTAAGAAAGCATTCTTCTGATGTAGAAAAACTAATGTGTAAACATTGTTTTAAATGATTAATATTATCTTTCCTAATACAGACAACCTAACTGAATTCTACAGATTAGATTTTGAGTTTTTGTAACAGTCAATGTAAAGTTTATTTAATTTTATATTAAGAGTTTCCATTCTACATTAGTGTATAAAAACAAATCATGGGAAATTGGCTTTCCTGTGTAATAAACCAATGAACAAGTTCAAACAAAAAGATAAATCTATTTAATTAATTTGATTTATGGATCTACATTTTGGGATGTTCTCACCTTGATATTTTGTGTAAATATTGTTTAAGTAACATCTAAGATTCAATCTTCTAGTTCCTTGGTTGAAAGTGGGTGTGGGGATTGTGTCACTTCTATGAACAATATTTTAGGTTGTGTCTTTATTAGATCCTGTATATCCAGCAAAATGGCCAGTTTTCTTTATGTGAATGTTTAGAAAACGGGGCATTTTCAAACTGGTATTTTATCATTTTAACTGATGTCCTTTGGCCAACTCAGGTTAAATGGCTAACTGCAAGTAATTGCCCAAGTTTCCTCTGAGTATTTGAATACAGGGACATGTGCTATTTAATAACCATTATTGTAACATTATAAGACAAGAAATATATATTGTGTATATTTTTCCCCAGGAAAGACTTATACTTGAATTCCCCCTACATCTACTTGCTGAATAGCCACACTTGGCTCTTTTATTTTTGTCGGACATGGGGCTTGAACTCTGGGCCTAGGCATTGTCCCTCAACTCTTCAGCTCAAGGCAAGCAGCTCTACCACTTGAGCCACAGTGCCATTTCTGGTTTTCTGTTAGTTTATTGGAGATAAGAGTCTCATGGTCTTTTCCTGCCTGGGCTGGCTTCTAACAGCGATCCTCTGATCTCAGCCTGCAGAGTAGCTAGGATTACATTCATGAGCCACTGTTGCCTGGCACCTGTCTTATTTTCTTGAGAAAGCTAATTGGATAAGGGAAAGAATAGTGGGGTAATAACAAAGGGAGGGGTAACAATTTTTGAGAAGAAATGTAATTTCCTTATTCATGTAACTGTAACTCCTATATGCAGCACATTTACAATAAAATAAAATTAACAACAAAAAAAAAAGGTTCTTGCTTATAGGCGCTGGTGACTCACAACTATAATGCTAGCTACTCAGGAGGCTGAGATCTGAGGATCAGGGTTCAAAGCCAGCCTGGACAGGAAAGTCCCTGAGATTCTTATCTCCAATAAGTCACTCAAAAAAACTGTAAGTGGGGCTGTGGCTCAAGCGATAGAGTGCTAGTCTTGAGCTGAAGAGCTAAGGGACAGTGCCCAGGCCCAGGGTTCAGCCACATGACCAACAAAAAAAAAGTGGTTCTCATCTTTCTTTTGCCGTATTAGGCTCAAACCCTGATGCTCATCTTTGCCTCCTGAGTAGCTGAAAATTTGGCCACCATGCCCAAACAAAGGAATGAATATTCATGGAAACAGACAATTGCAAATGTTAAAGTTGCTGAAACCTTTTGCATTTTGATTCATGCTCAAGATTTCTTTTGATTTTCCATGTCCCAAATGCTGTAATTTCTGTAATAAATGCTGAGAGCCACTTAGAATCATAAGCTCTTCCCCTAAGTTCCTTGTCAAATATAGGTATGTCAACTCTTGTTCCCACAGGCAACAAATAAGTTCCTAGGGACATCATGGTGGACCTAGACCCTGGAATCTTAGCCTCTGCCCAGAGCTTCAGGGCAGACAACTTCATATTTGGCATGTCATAATGGTCCCTGGGTCCTAACATCAAGGCACCGCAGTTCCCATTGCTGGACAGAGCATTTATCCATCTAGATATCATCCACACATAACCCACCTATTCCAGTCCATGGGAGTCATGCCCCTGGCCACTCAAACAGCTCAGATCAGTGCCACTCTGCAAGGCCTCCATGACAGAGCAGCCTCTGAAGGGAAAGAACAGCCAGCAGAGATAACCTCCCACAAGGTTTCAGGGATTCTGATCATTTCAAAGGTCTGGCAATAACAGGGAACCACTTCAGGACACCAGAAATGAAAACACAGCAACGTGTGAGCAAGGTGCAGACAAGTGCTTGCAGCTTAGCTTCCCTCTGACCTCATTGTGACCCTGTCCCTCCTGTGAAAGTAACTACACTTCCAGTATTGAGGCAGAATTTGTTTTTCATTTCTAGAAGTACTTAGTTGGGTTAAAATGTATCTTCCTCCACATTGTCTTTACTTACTTTACAACCTGTGTGATTTTTAGGGTCCCATAAATATTGAAAACATTTCCTTTATTTCACCAAATTGTATCTAAAAGAATAGCAGTGTTTGCTCAGAAGAGTCCTGGATGAGATGGAGTTCACTGAGGATGAGAGAAATATAAATGACCTAGTGTCTGAGTACCAGCAGTGACAAGATTCCACTGCTGGTGAAGAGGGGGAATTTGAAGACTTGGTGGAGGAAGAGGTTTAAGCCTTCCCATTGCTAGCAGTGCCACGGGAGTGCCAGAGCTTGTCTACTACTTCTAAATTGGATGGTACTAACCTGAGCACTTGTTATCCTGCAGTGCGGTCCTTGCTGGATATCATCATGCCTACCCTTGTCTGTCATGAACTCACTTACAGTGAATGTCAACAAATGGCTTTATTTTTTTTGGGGGGGGGGGTCCAGTCGTGGGGCCTGAACTCTGGGCCTGGGCGCTGTCCCTCAGCTCTTCAGCTCAAGGCTAGCACTCTACCACTTGAGCAACAGCACCACTTCCAGCTTTTTTTTCTGCTTATGTGGTGCTGAAGATCAAACCCAGGGCCTCATGCATGCAAGGCAAGTGCTCTACCACCGAGCCACCTTCCCAGACCAACATGTGGATTTCTTTTAAATAGGATTGTTTAAAAACCCAATTTATATAAATAGTAATTGAAGTGAATGCTGAGATGGGACCAAAGCTGGTATGATTCCATTTTGAGCTAGGCCTTTGTTTTAGGGATTTTAGACTTGGTTGGCCTACTTCCTGGAATGAAGAAAATGCATCTGGTCCCCCTCCCTTTAACAACCTAACCCACCCTTGATCAGTTAAAGACTAACCCATAAAACAGGTTGTAATCTGGCTCCAACTGGTGACACAATTTGCTTACCATAAACCCTGCCTTTTGCACACACTTACGTTAAACATTTCCTATTGGACACCTGTGTGTGGTCTGGTATGACTGTACAATCCTTTGTGTTATAATCCCAATGGTCAACTGAGGGTGACCAGGCTTAACCTCATAGGTTTTTGCCTTTAAAAACCAAAGAATGGGGCCACTAGGGGTCGCAGTATCAGCTCCTGATCCTGTGCTGTGGCCCTTACTGGTCACAGTAGGAACTTCCTCAATAGAGTTGCATCTTTGTTAACAAGTTTGTTGTGGTGGGCTCTGTAACTGCGGACGACTAGGTGGGTTTGCCTGCCTGAGTAGGGGTCTTCCTACTACATTTAATGGGGGATCATCCAGGATAGAGTTCTTAGCTGCTCCAACCTGAGGGGGATTGAAGTCCCAGGCATGGAAGACAGTGTGTGGGCACTCAGCTGTTGGAAAGAAGTTCTGAGAAAATCCTCAATGTAAGCGCAGTCGACCTAGATAATGAAGTCGCCAGAATGAGGTCAAAAGTCGAATGAGTCTGGAAGCAACAGAGTCCCCTCCAGCCAAGGAGGTCCAGGGACTCCTGGACCCCTCAATTCCACCAGTCTTAGCAATCCTAGTTGGATGGGGGCTTGCTTGTGGAGAAAATAGGTTGAGAGAAAAAGTAACTTTTGGTTATGGGATCCCTCCTCATTCTGTGTATAATCGTTTCTGTCTGTGTCTCATTGTGCTTTTGCTTTTGCTTGCCATGTTTGTAATTGGATTTACTTTATGGGAAAAATATGGGACAAAGTGAGTCCACTCCTAGGACATCCCTAGACCTTGTCCTACTTCATTTTAAATATTTCAAAAAACAAACAAACAAACAAAAATCCCTGCTAGTTCTACTTTTGTAACTTGCTTCTTTGTCAGTTATGAAACTGACGCTGACCACCTGCAAGTGGCTCCAGTTAGATCTCAGTCTCAGGCCTTGGCCGAGGGTGTGTGAGCATGGGGACAATCTGCCAGTCTGAGGGGACTTCTTTCTCTTGACCCAAGATGACGGGGAATTCTCCTCCGTCTTAGAAGTCCCTTGGGTCAATGTTTGCAGGAATCTAAAAGAAATATCCTCCAGAGGTGAGTAGATGGGGTTCGAGTCCCTTGGTGAGTGAATGGTGGTGAGATATTGCCGCATTCACTGCGATCTGATTTTGTCTTTGTGGCCACTTATCTGTCTTGTTTACTTCGGTGTGTTTTCTGTTCTATGTTTTCTGAGGTAGAGAAGTTCTGGGTGAGAGTTGCAGGCTCACTCAGCAGACTCTGGATTCAGATTCCTGAGTGGGAGCAGCACAGAGTTCTGGTAAGGATGAGATGGGGCCAATTAGTCCCCAACTCAGCCGTTGGTTCTTCTCTTGTCCTGTTTTAGAATTGGAACTAGTTTTAAATGTTGATCCTTGGTTTTTGTGTTTGTGTTTTTGTTATTTATTTGAACATCTCTTGGAGAATAAAAGTTCCAGCCTCCAGCTGGGCTTAATAAGACCTGCTTTATCCCCCTCTGTGAGGCATGGAAATTTGATGGACTAGCTTGGTCTCCTTCAAGCGTCAGACTGAATTTTCTCCCTATGGAGGCTGCCTGAGAGGAGGGTGTAAACTGCTGTGAGCCTGGTTGAGAGACATTCAGCTGGTCCTGTTTAGTTTCAGGTGACCTCCCCCCCTCCAGCCTTCCTCCAACTAAAGGTATTCAAAAGATTATTTGGTGAGATGCCTTAGGAAACATTCAAGCCCTGGGAAAATGAAGCTCAACAAAGGTGTTAAAAAAAGGAAAATCTTGTCTTAAATACTTGTTATCTGAAGATTTTAGAAATTGTACGTACAAATGATGTTAATTTTTGCACATTTTAAGATCAGTGTGAGTATGTTTTTTATGCGTGTGAACATGTTCAAGATAAGAACTGTCAGCATACCATAACAATTGGGTACGTTTAAGTTTAAAATTCAAAAGGTTATGAGGTTTGGATATTACCAAATATTTTGAAGAATCTTCAAAAAAAGCTTAAAATGCTTTTAAGGATTATTTAACTTGAAAATTAAAAATCTGGTATTTTGAAATCTAATATTTTAAAATGCACAAAGCTATTTACACTGTAATCAAGTTATCTGGCTTAACAAAAATGTATTGGCTGTTTGAGATTTAGTTCCCTTGGTTAAAATTTGGGGATAAATATTGGAAATACAAATATAAAGGTTAGTTTAACACTGTCAAAGACGTTACCTGTACTGTCTGTTTAAAACTGTGTATTTCATTCAAGAACCAAGAGAAAATAAAGGGGAAAAACTTAGAAGCCAACAGAAGACCTATCTTTAGGGGTGAGGCAGAAATGCAGTTCAGCTGGTCATACATGTTGGGACAGGTTCGGGGGGGGGGAGTCCACAAATGATGAGATGGGCCCTGGGAGGAATCCACGCATTGTGAAAGAGGGCAAGCTGGCAAAAACACAGTTCATCTAACCCTAAAGATTCAGATTAGGTGTGTACCCATTCCATAGGAGGGGTCAAGTGGCCCATTTTTGTTCTATCACTTTTCCTGTAGCTAGACACTGGAAACATGATGATAAAAATTATTGTTGTGATGATATGATTAGTATTCCTAAAACTGCTCCTTGGACGTGTTAAAATTAAGATTAAAGAGGTGTTAAAAAGAGGATTAAAATTTTATTTGTATTATGTGAATTGCTTTCAATAATCTTCTACAATTAGGATATGTTTTTAAAAGTCAAAAAGGTGTTAAGTCTAGCTTCTTGGTACAGTGATGGTGATTGTAATTCTTGCATTAGGGAAAATGTATCATTTGTATTTAAAAGTTTTTTTGTATATCTGTATTAAAAACAAGCAACCAAGAGACAATGTGTGACACTTGGCCTCAAGATTTCAAGGGATCTTTGCAAAATGCAAATGAAAACTAAAGTATAAAATATTAAAAGAGATCGATAAGAGGCTTAAAGAAGTAGGAATTGATTTTTGGATATAAAGTTTAAAAGTAAAATTGTTCTGAACATTTGCCCCAAAGTGCACAAAGGAAAAATTAGGATTACCAAAATAATTTTGCTATTCCAGTTTGCTCTTAGGTTTGTTTGTTTTTTTTAACAGTTTCCAGCAAGCCCAGAGAAAAGCACAGAGGATTTTACAAGTTTGTCAGTTGTAACTCTGGCTCTTAATAAGTTCCAGGTAAGAGCATACTTAAAAGTACTTCTATGTTGACAACCTTGTTGCTTTTAATTGGAGTAAAGTGGTCTTTTAGTTTAAATAGGGATACAGGTGGATCCATTGCAACAATGAGATGTACAAATCGTTATGTCGACAAATGAACTTTACAACTTTGGCATGGGGGGTGGGGGGGATGGGGAGGAGATGGGAAGGGGAAACAAAGGAGGCAACAATGCTTGATAAGAAATGTACTAATTTTCTTGCTCATGTAATTGTAACTCCTCTGTACGGTATTTTCACAATAACATATATATGTATATACATATATATATACATATATATGTATATATATGTATATATAATATATATTATATATATTTTATATTTATATATATATATATGTATATATATATATATATATATATATAAATTCATTGATCTGCACACAGGTTCAAAGCAAGCCCAGGCAAAAAAGGTCCCTGTGAGACTGTCACCTCTAATCAGCTAACAGAGTGCTGAAATTGCAAGCAGAGTGGCTTTGGGACTAAAAGTTGCAGTCTGCTAGCCTTGAGCTGGAGAGCTAAAGGACAGCAATCAGAACCCAAGTTCAAGTCCAGCAACCAGCTAAGGGAAATGCAAATGAGGGATTTATCTCAGTGTGGAGAAGACACTCCTGGGACAAAATCAATGGAAGAGCATCCAGAGGCAGTAAGCCACTGCTTGGATGGCAGAAATAATGTCAGATCCTAGAGTCATTTGTGCATGGCCCTGCACAAATTGGTCAGAGCCAGGAGGTCATGAGAAGATAGTTTGTAAGCATTCCTAATGTCCATGACTATCTACCTTGTAAGGGACATTAACTTGCCAATCCTCTGTGATAGTAGTAAAGAGCTAAAGTTATAAATTGTGAGGGATAGTTTAATTCCCAAGTCCTGTATGTGCTAAAAGCCCTAATTGGCATTATCTGAGCTGAAACCAGCTTCATGAAATTCATCTGTCCAAAAAAAATAGGGGGGGATTATAAAACTGAGTGTGTTTCTATTGACATCTCTCTAAAGGCCTGCACAGATAACTTAGGCATTGTAGGGTCATGAGAGATCACATTCGTAAGTCATCCAGAAAGATGCTTTTGCAAACCAGAGTGCTAAACAAGCTACACTGCTGTAGCTGGAGAAATGGTCTGTGCAGTTTTCAAAATTTAAAATATTGTTCTTAATGACATCTCACCCTAGTAGCCTCATTGTAAAATAAGCTAAGCTTATAAGTTCCTGGCAAGGTAGGATCAACACCCCTCAAGTCAGCTTGAAGAACTTACAGAAGATGGACCTTTGCCCATAAACCCCCTTTTAAGATCAAGAGTCCAGAGTCCATTTTGGAAAAATGAGGCAAAATATATAAAATAATAATATTTATTACTTTTTAGAAAAAGGTATAAAGAATATTGTTAACAGGTGTGCAAGGGTGGAGACTGCATCTGTCAGAGATGATTACATCTAAGCCTTCTGTGTCTGTTTACCAAAATATCTGATTAGTAAAAAGTTTGTCATTTTGGTAAATTATCCTAGGCTATTGTCTAAACAGTATTAAAAACCAACGGGGCCACAGCCTGCCAAGCCTATGTAATGTAGGAATTTGCAACCCAGCACGAGTGTGACAGTCCTTTGGAGCCACTGAAAAAACCCTGCTGCTGCTACAGCCTGACAGTCACCTGGAGAAAATCTATATAGTTACCCTGACCACCTCCACTGTGGAAGAAGTAGACTGAACTCCTGTCTTATTTCATCACCTGAGACTGCATCCCGGTTGAAAGCTGCTAAAACTAAGATCTTGTGGGACATTCTAACCTGGACTATCCTGAGTAGCAGTGAACATCTAAGTACCTGTACCCTCTTGAGTTCAAGCAGTTAATCTGATAGCTTCTAATAGATTACAAAACCCACCCTTTCTAAAAAGAATTTGATTATATGTGTATGTAGAGGAGCCGAGTATGACCCCTGCTGTTAGGCTCAGATGAAGTGTTGCTCAAGCAAGGCCAGAGGCTTCTCAACATACAGACAACACTTGTCACCATCTAAGCAATAATAGCTGAACCCCATTAGAATGCCATCCCTCTCATTGTTCTCCTCCCTGATATTTTCAAAACTTTCCATAAATGTGTACAGACTTGCAGCATCCAGTGCTGTGGAAGGAAGGGTTGTTTCTGTTAAGCATGCTGCTGCCTTCTAAAATTACAGAATCTAAAGGAACAGTGGGGAAGCAGGGACCCCACTGAAAAAGAACTGTAAAAAAATTAAAGCTTCTTTCTAACAATGAAATTTTGGGACATTGCAATTTCCTATAGGCAGACTTACTGACTTACACACAGGAGGACGAATGTGCATGTTCTGTGCAAAAGGTCTGTTCTTTGCCACCACCATGTCCTCCTCCACAATGTGGCGGCTCAGATTGGACTTCATACTTGGAAGTTCTTTCAAAGTTAGAGTTGAGGCAGCCAGTGACTTCTCTAGGTCCTGCATTTAAACATAAGAAAGATGATTTAAAGGAAACCTTAAATCAAGCTACTGCTGTACTCACAAATATAAGCAATTCCTTTGATTAGACTCAAGGGGAGGAGGACCAGTCAAGGAAAGGCACCTTAGGAATGAGAAACAGCCATGGCCTCTTGAAGACCTACCTTGGTGGTCAGCCTGAAACCAAATTGCTCTGAAAGGAACATTTATTCCTGCTCCCCTTTTCATTGCCTCAGTTATCTCCCTAATGTTTAAAAAACTCACTCTGATATAAAATATAGGTCACCACTTCAATTTAGAGGACAGTGAAGTTAATATTTAGTTGAAATTTATTTAATAATGTTATATATATATATATATATATATTTAAAAGTTGATAAATAGGTAACATCTCCTTTTAATAAAACTCAAAAATGTATTGAAAAATGTATTGAAAAATGTACTGAAGTAGTCATCAAATACAATTTCTCTTCAACAGTCATTATTTTTAGGCTAACTTTCTAAATGAAAGAGTGTAAGACTTTTAAAAAATATAATTAGTGCAGATATATCAGCCAAAGTTTCATCTGGCTGTGGATACACAATTTGTTGGTTTGTCTATTTTTCTTTGTGGTGGCTATTAGGAAAGTAGGAAGTTATCCATAGTGATACCTGGGATTATTTTGTGTTCTATTTATTTTAATTTTTTGTGCTGATCCTGGGACTTGCACTCATTGCGTGAGCACTATCCCTAAGCTTTTTCTGATCAAGGATATGACTTTAAAACTTGGGCCACAGTTCTACATCCAACCTTTTGGTTGTTAGTTGGAAATAAGTCTCAGACATTCTGTCATTGGGCCCAACATCAAACCGAGGTTCTTTTGTCTCACCCTCCAAAGTATCAAGGATTATAGACATGAGCCACTGTTAGTCATATTATGTGTTTTTTAAAGAATCTGTCAATAATAATAATAGAAAACTATTACTATTACTAAAGGCTCAAACCTGTAATCCCAGATATTTCAGACCTAAGATATATAGGATCATGGTTTAAAGCTTGACTGGTCAGACAAATCAGAGTTTGTTATTTTTTTTAACCCGTTGGCCCCAGGGTTGAAATTCAGGCCTAGGCACTGTATATCAGTTGCTTTTCATTAAGGCTAGTGCTCTACCCCTAGAGCCACAGTGACACTTGCAGCTTTTCCTGAGTAGTTTATTAGAGGGAAGAGGTAAGGAGACTGCACAGTCTGGCTTTGAACTGCCATCCAAAAACTAATCCTTCAAAATAGCAAAATAGTGATTCTTACCTTCAATTAAGCAGCAAAAAGCCCCTGAAGATATGGCTCATATCTTCAGTGGTGTAGTGTCAACCTTGCTTGGAAAAAGTTATAGGAATTCAAGCCTCAGTTTTGGTGCATATGTACACAAAAGCATGAACATACATACATACATATAAAGGTCCTATACACAATCCCATGGGATGAAAAAGAGGTAAAAATGCTGGGAAGATGGCTCAAAAATATTAATTTAAATTAGGACAAAAATAAATAATTTCAATTGTTAAAAAAATACTACCACAGCCGGGTGGCAGTGGCTCAGACATGTAATCCTAGCTACTCAGTAGGCTGAGATCTGAGGATTTCAGTTCAACTCCAGGCTGGGAAGGAAAAGCCCATGAGACTCTTATCTCCAAGCAACCATGCAGAAAACAGAAGTGGCACTGTAGCTAAAGTGGTAGAGCACTAGCCTTGACATGAAGAGCTGAGGGATAGCACCCAGGCCCAGAGTTCAAGCCTCCTGACCAAGAAAAACAAACAAACAAACAAAAAATCTGCCATAGATGATTGTGACATAGGTGGTAGAGTGCTTTCTTCCCATATAGAGGTCTGAGTTCAATCCCCAGTGTTGTTCATACCAAAACGACCCAAGAAAAGCACACTAAGAACTATCTAACAAAAAATCCAGCTTACATTGTAAAGAAAATTAAAACTTAGAAAAATAATTGAATAGAGCTAAAAGGAGAAACGTGGCTCAATTGTTAGCAGCAATACACAGCATCAAGTAGGTATTAATTTCCATCAAAACAATCTAGACATTGAATTCAATACTATGATAAGTCTACACAGCAATTTGTATAGATTGGAGGCACCATCAATTAGGAAAAATAAGCCTTGAGGAAAGGCAGACAGGAACTCAAAAAGAAACAAGACATTTAGAAACATGCAAGCACATCTTCTTTGCTTCTAAATACACCCTGAGAAACAACAGGCTGCATTCCTCATTTTAAGGATAAACATCTGTTGATGGCAAAATGTATTTTTTCCTGGAAGAAATATACTAAAGAGTGAGTCGCCAAATAAATAATGAAGAATTCAAAAGGTTTTACACCAAGAGTGAAAAAGACAAAGATAAACAATTACCTGCATGACATTATGACAGTCTTTGCTTTATCAGAGAAACTCCCCTGATGTCCAACAGCTCTATGCTTCTCTTTGTGACAGCACCCACATACTGAGTGTGCTTCTATCTGTCTGCTGCTGTTTGTTTGCTTGCTTACTCAATAAAGCTATGCCAACTTTTCTTGCCATGGTGACTTCTCTGGAAATTCTTATTCCCTAACCAAAGTCAAGGACCTTCAGTAAAGAGAACCTAATTCTGGAGGGAAACTTTAAAAAGCCTCACCTAGACCCAGTGACTGTTGCTTCAAATACTTAAGAGCTGGGTGGGAGTGTAGCTCAGTGCTAGAGCACTTGCCATCCACGCAGAAGACCTGGGTTTGGTCTCCAACAATAGAGGAAGGGAGGGATTGTGAAAGATCAAAAACCCAAAGAATGAGGAAGAACAAGTGTGGACACATCACGCCTGAAATGAAAATTTGTCACACTGAAACACAGTAATCAAGACAGTCTGATATTAAAGCTGAAGAAACACAGTAAGTAAATAGTAGAGAAAAAAGAACCAAACCTACCTGGGAACTTGAGATCAGATACTAGATTATGCAATAAACAGCCACTAGGATAGCTAGCTAACTATATGAATAAATACAAAGTACACCATTACTTAAATCCTTTGCAAACAATTCCTAAAACAAATAAGGACGCAAAGGTATAAAACAACTCATGGAATTTTAAAGAATAACAAGTGAGTGTTTTAAGAATGGAAAATTATTTCCCAAAGGAAATATAAATAGGAAAATATCAACAAATTTGTGTATATTACAACTGAATATCTATTATTCATTAAGTGACAGCAAGAGATAAAAAAGCCAAGTTCTCTTAAAATCGAAGACACACCTCAGAACCCCTGCACTAAAATTGGGTTCCTACAGTTCAGGAAGGAAGAAGAACCATTTACGTGGATCAATGGAATAGAATTAAACCTCAGAAATGAACACACAGATCTATAGTCACCTAATCTTCGATAAGGGAGATAAAAAAAAATAGAATGGAAGAAAGACTGCATCTTCACTAAATGGCAAAATTGGTTAATCACCTGTAGAAAACTAAAGCTATATCTGGATATATCACCCTGCAACAGAATCACCTCCAAATGAATCAAAGGCCTCGGAGTCCGAGCAGACAAACTAAAAACATTAATGTAGGGAATAGGAGAAACCCTAGTTCTTCTTGACACAGGTCAAAATTTTCTTAAAGAGACCCTGAAACACAACAAATCAAAGAAAGGTCGCACAAATGGGATTGCATGAAGCTGTACTGACTCTAAATGGCAAAGCACATAGCTAACAAGATCAATAGGAAGCCCACGTATTGGGAGATCTTCACTAGCCATACAACTGAGAAGGGCCTCATATCTAAAATATACTTGGAGCTCAAAAGATTAAATTGCCCAACAACAAATAGTCAAAGAAACAACTGCCCAATAAATAAGTGGGCTAAAGACTTAAAGAGAAACTTCTCTAGAGAGGAAGTAACAATGGCCAATAGACACATGAAAAAATACTCAATCTCTCTAGACATAAAAGAAATGAAAACAACATTGAGATTTCACCTCACCCCAGTTTGAATGGCTATAATGAAGAACTCTGACGGAGGCATAGAATTGCATTGTTTATATATACCACATTTTCTTGATCCATTCATCTACTGAGGGGCATCTGGGTTGGTTGCATATCTTAGCTATGGTAAATAATGTTGCAATAAACATACTTGTGCTGGTAGCTTTAGTATGGTCTTATTTGTGATCATTCATGTAAATGCCCAAAAGTAGGATTGCTGGGTAACAGGGGAGCTCTAGGTGCAGTTTTTTGAGGAACTTCCATACTACTTTCCAAACTGATTGAATAAGTTTACACTCCCACCAATAATTGCCCCTTTTTTTAGTAAACATACTTTATTCTCCTCTTGTATTTGCTCTATACCTTGTTTTACAAAGTTATGAAGTTCACAGCTCTATACCAAAATGTAAGAAGACTAGGCTTATTTGTTTATAAACATTTTTGCAGTCAGGTGTCATCTGAATTCTTCCTTCGAATCCATACTCAATACTGAAGAAAAAAATCAAAAACCAAGGGTACTGGAGTAGAGTGGTGCTGTGGCTCAAGTGGTAGTGTGCTAGCCTTGAGCTGAAGAGCTCAGGGACTGTGCCCAGGCCCAGAGTTCAGGCTCCATGACTGACAAAAAAAATCAAGTTCATCAGTATTTTGAGGCTGGGAAGGTACCTCAGTGGTATAGCGCATGCCTTGCATGCCAGAGTCCCTGTGTTCGATTCCTCAGCACCACATAAGCAAAAAGAAAAAACCGGAAGTGGTACTGTGGCTCAAGTGGTAGAGCGCTAGTCTTGAGCTGAAGACCTGAGGGATAGTGCCCAGGCCCAGAGTTCAGACCCCATGACCGGACCCCCCCCCCAAAAAAAAAGGGTGGATGGACCCGACTGAGCAACTGTGGAAGTGCTTTGGGCTCCGCCAAATTCCATGTGAGAGTGGATGTGCGACCCTCCTCTAAACCAAAAACCCCTGCTTCCCACACAGTAGCTGACTTCACCTACTGCCTTAAATGTGTGGTCCTGCTGAGCCGCATGGTGACTAGGGTTTCCCAGATTTGCTCTGAATTCAAGGTTGTAATGCAGCTGAACTGGAATCAAAATGAGGTCGAAAGAGGAAAGGCTGTTGAAGACATTTCTCCTATTAAGAGAAATACTGCCTTATTTTTTAGGAAATGGAAAGACTTGGAAAAAATTTTATTAAGTGAAGTAAGCCAGGCCCAAAGAAACATAGGTCCCATGGATTCCCTTACTTACAATAAGTAGAATATGTCTGATACAAGCAGAAGCGTTCCGACAAGTTAACGTTAGTCTAAATGAATCCCAAGGTAAGGACTCAAATGGATTTTTTTGCTATTATTTCTAACATATTTAAAAGATTATTTCTTTGTTGCTTTGTATTTCCCTCCCCCATGGTATAAACCCTGTTTTCCCTGTAGTTGATGTTGGTATATTTGAGGAGGGGAAGGGTAAAAAAATTGTTTAAATAGGGATACAGGTGGGTCTATTGCAACAATGAGATGTACAAGATGTTATGTCGAAAAATGAACTTTACAACTTTGGGGGGCCAGGGAGGGTGGTGGGAGGAAAGGGATAGTGAGGTGAAATAAAGGAGGAGGCAACAATGCTTGATATGAAATGTACTCATTACCTTGCTCTTGTCATTGTTACCCCTCTGTATGGTATTTTCACAGTATAAAAACTTATTAATACAAAAAAGAACTCTAACAACAAATGCTGGAGAGGATGTGCCGAGAAGGGAGCCCTACTGCATTTTTGGTGGGAGTGTAAACTTGTTCAACCACTTTGGAAAGTAACATGGAGGCTCCTCAAAAGAATCCACATAGCGCTCCCCTATGACCCAGCAATCCCACTTTTAGGCATTTACCCAAACGATCACATACAAAGCCATACTAAAGTTACCAGCACAAGGATATTTATCACAGCATTTTTAACATACGTAAGATACAGAAGCAGCCCAGGTGCTCCTCAGTAGAAGAATGGATTATGAAAATGTGGTATATACATACAATGGAATTGTATGCCTCAATCAGGAAGAATGACATAGCCCAATTTGTTAGGAAAGGGCAAGATTTGGAAAAAAAAATTATGTTAAGTGAAGTAAGCGAGGCCCACAGAAACATAGTTCGCATGGTTTCCCTTATTTACAATAATTAGTATATGTCTAGGACAAGTAGAAAACGTCAGAAGCTATGTTCTTATGATCTGATAAGATGAAAGTAAGCGAAATACACCCCAAGATTGGGACAGATGTTTTTTTCCCCTTAATGCTATTTTTTCTAACGTACCTATAATGTACCATGTGATTTTTTTATTGTTGTTGCTTTGTATGTCCCTCCCCCACGGTCTATCCCATTTCACTGTATTCGATGTTGGTATAATTTGGGGAGGGGAAGGGAAAAAATCAAAATGTTTAATAAGGAATACAACTTGACCCATTGCAATAATGAGATGTACAAAACACTGTTGAAAAAATAAACTTTACAATTTAGGCAGGGGTTAGGGATATATAGTTGTGGAAAAGGGAGGGAAGGGATGGTAGGGGAAAAACAAAGGAGGAGGCAACAATGCTTGATGAGAAATGTACTCATGTACATTTCTTTCTTGATAAGAAATGTGCTCATGTACATTTCTTTCTTGATAAGAAATGTACTCATTACCTTGTTCATGTCATTGTTACACTTCTGTATGGTATTTTCATAATATAAAAAACTTATTAATATAAAAAAGAACTCTAATAACAGATGCTGGAAGGGATGTGCCCTCATGTAATTGTAAACCCTTTCTCATGTAATTGTAAACAATCTCTACAGTATTAAAAAAAAAGTAAATAAAAAGAGTTCATCATGCTCTGTAGCAGGTGGATCACTGGTTTGGAAGGACAGAATCTTTGTAGGCTCTAAGCTCATAACCCAGGTCAATTCAGTCTATAGCCTGGAAGGGAAGCCTGAAATACTCTGTGTATGGCCTTCCTTCCCTTGGAACCACAATTTAACAGGAAGAGGCAAATGTGTGTACCTCAAGCTTGGGTATGCACAGTTAAAATCACATACACAACCCCCCACCCCGGGGATTATTTCCCAGAAACCAGGAGGAAGGCCCCCTTGCTTCAAAATTGGTGTATTTGGGATGAGAGAAACTGGGACTACTGGGAGGAACCAGCAAGATGGCAGTCCACAAAGTGAAGAACAGGTAACTGGGCTCCACCTCAGGGCAGTCTGCAAGACCTGGCCTTACTTCTCCTAGGTCTAATGTAGCACCTGCCTGGCAACTCTGGCACAACCTGCATACATTCCAGTAAACACATGCATTCATGCACAAAATCCCTTACCAGCAATTTGTTCCCTCAATGGTAGAGTGGAAGGGCACCCAATTATGCCAGAAGGGACAGAAGGAGTGTTGGTTGGGGAGGAAAGTAGCATCCACAGTTCCAGTACTATAACCTTGGGATACACAGACCATGGTGGATAAAGCAAGTTGGGGAGGGGAGAAACTCCAAGATCTGGCCTCCCTTCTCTTGGTCCTGTTGAGCACCTCCAGTTCAATCTGGCATCATGTCTGTATGTTCCTATGAATGTACCCACAGGGGCACAACCCTTCTCCCAAGATCAGATTCTAAGTAGGGGTGATGTGGTCCACTTACCTCGAAACCAGGGCATGTGGGATGGCACCATCACTTGGAAAGAAACAGACCAGAATGATGAAAGCGCACCAGGTGAGGATGAAGAGGTCCATAGGCAGAACTTGCTTGTTGCAGTAGAAGCTGTAGTGGGTTGTTGATTGTGGCAGCATCCCCAGCTCTTGTTCCATAATCCCCAGGAAAACAGGCCACAGCCAAGAAAGGAGGTCGAACAGATGTTATAGAAGCCTCAGAAGAGGGGGTGGAACCAAATTTTCTTAAAACAGGGCTGTTCTGAAATTTCTCCCACAGGGGTCAGGGGAGAAATTACAAAACAAGGAATGAAGGAGAGGGGCTCATGTACCTTATGGGGTCCTCTGAAGGTAGCTCCCACAGCTGGGCCTACATTGAGCAGGAAGGTCATATGGTGAAGCTTAAGATCCATCAAGCTTCCCTAGTGGCTGTGCCAAGCATAACACCAGTTGAGAGAGGGAGGCAAGGGATGCAACTCCAACCCCATAAATGCCAGTGAACATGGGGAAAACAAGGAACCCGAAACTCTACAAGTCATAGCTGGGAAGGGATGCTGAGAAAACTCTGAGCCAGGGCCTTCCTTCTCTGCGGCCACCACAACTGGATTCAGACCAGTCTGGCACCACTTCTGTGTGTTGTATGTGGACACATGTATGTTCCTTCACCTGAACATATTTTCCCAAAGGAGGGGCTGAGCCAGGAGGTGGACAGGGAGGGGGGTGGGTGGGGCACTAGGGTCAAGAAGTGAGTGGGGATAAGGGTGGGCAGGGAGAGGGCGACCAGCTGGGAGGAGTTAGGCCCCACTTACATTGATTCAGGACTGTTCAGGGATGGCTTCTGCTGATGGCCCCAAAACTGACCAGGAAAGTAGAGGTCCCACTTGTTCATGATAAAGAGGAACCACCATTAGCTCCAGTACCAGCAGATGTAGGGGAACTGAGCAACCAAATGTGCTACAAGGTCAAAGGTGTAATGGTGGACAGGGAAGACTCTGATTCCCTGCTTTCCTTCTCCAACGACTGTGTTGCCTTGGTTCAGTCCAATTGCATGGTCTACTTACGTGCATGCCACACACATCTCTTCACACAGGAAGGGCTGGGATGCGGAATGGTGGGAATGGGTGGCAGGGGATGTAAGGGATGGGGGATGGAGTGGGGAAAGCAAAGGGTAAGGCAGGCACTTGGGTGGGGAAGCATGATTTGGGGTGGACAGTGGAAACAATTGGTTTTGGGAAGGTGAAGGACGGTGTGGGGTTGCTGATGGGCAGGGGGATAATGAGGAATGGGACCCCAGTGGAGAACCTAGCAATAGAAAGGGGAGAAGAAGAAGGATTCAGCTCACTTAACACTTAAGAGACCTGTCCTAGGGATGGCTCCTGCTGGGGGGGCAGAGGAGAGAATGGAGAAGAGGGCAATGTAAGGGGGCAAGAGGAGCGGGACGTGCTACATTGAAACTGGGTCTTTGGTGATGGCTCCAGCAGTTAACTGCACAGTGTCCTTGAAAGTGGAGGTTGGCTGGCTGGTGATGCCTAAGAGGCACTGGGGGGACCATGTCTCTGCAACAGATGCATCACCAGTTAGGAGAGGCAACAGCTTTCTCAGCTCCAATGCCTCCAGAAGTTGCTTCATAACAACCGGTGATTACTAAGGGCATGACCAAGAGGGGATGGGTGGTGACTTCTAAGTCCCTATCTTCCTTCTATGGAGGAGGTTCATTCCCTCACCCACAAATCTTCCTACACTGAGAAGAGTGAGGCCGGGTTGAGGGTGAGATTCACACCATCGGTGGTGGAGAGGAGGAGATTGGGGGGAGTTGGGCCCCGTTACCTTGAACCTGGTCTTCTAGGGTTGTCTTTGGCAGATGGGTCCCAATACCCCTAACTCAACTAAGGTTTTTGGGGCACTGGAGGGCCAGAGAACTGGGCAGGGGAGGCCCATGTGTTGAGGGGACAGGGGTGGGGGTGCCGAGTGATGGTCGAAGTGGGATTCTGGCAGGGGATATTGGGACCCAGGAAGAAGGGATGGGCCACTTCAGTTGAAACCGGGCTGAGATGGGAGGCTCCCATAGAGGAGCAGAGAAGAAAATGCAATAGAGGAGGGGTTTAGGGAGGGGAGCTCTCTCACCTCAAATCAGGGTCATCATGGGATGGTGCCCACAGCTAGACCCACACTGAATAGGAAGATGGAGGTCCACACAGTGAAGCCAAATATCCCTCAGGAAGGCACAGAACTGGTTGAGGAGATGGATGTGAGGTCTGCATCTCCAGCCCCACAACCACCAGTGAACTCAGGTAAACCAGAGAGCCCTGGGGCTGTCCAGGCTTAGCCAGGCTTAGCTAAGCATGGAGGAGGATCAGAGTCTGACCTGTGCCTTCCTTCTCTGTGGCAGCCATGGCTCAAGTTTGGAACATTCTGGCACCTGGCATTATGTAGTAAGTGCTGGATATATGCATATCCCCTTTCCCATGCCTGTGTTCACACGGAAGGGGAGGGCCAGGCAGTGAGGGCTGTGAGATGGGTGGGTCAGGAAAATGAATGGAGCACTGAGGGGTGTCTGACATCAAGAAGGGGATTGATCCAAAATGGGAGGTAGAGCACATAGCAGGGTGGTAGGCTGGGAAAACATGGGGAGGTAATGGGCAAGGTATGTATCAGAGTGGAGGAGTGAGTAGGGGAGCAAGAAAAGGGGTTGGGTCCACTTAACAGAAACAGTGCTGTCCAGTAGAGTTCTCTCCTTGTGTTGTGTGCTGTGCTCATCTGTGATCTGTCGGGGGTAAGCCCAGCCTACTAGAGTCCCCATGCCCCAAAATATATACTAAAGGAATGAAACTCCATCTAACTATTCACCTGGCAGGGGCAAAACTCTCTGGCACCCTGGGAAAATTTTGTAGTGAAGATCAATTGATAGAATAGCCCATATCTGGGGTAACAGATTCATATAACCTATACCCATGAGACATAGTTAATGTATAAAATGAACTCAAGTGATAAGTCCTTCTTTCTTTTTTTTCTTTTCCTTTCTGTTTTTTCTCTTCCTTTTCTTTACCTCTATGTTGTTCCACAACTGTGGCTTGAACACAGCTTCTAGGGCATACAAAAATTCACTGCCCAAGGGTCTATTTTTATTCACCTCCTAGACCTCCATCTTCCTGGTCACTGTCAGCCCAGGTGCGGGTATCATGGTCAGATGTCATTACCAGCCTTCCTTCTCCCCATTTTCTCTCCCTCATCTCTCAAGACACTGTAGTCAACCACAGTCTTTATGGTTTGGTTTCTTCTGTTTTGATTGCCTGAGGTTTGACTGGTCCAGATATAACACACTTATTAGCTATGGCAGGTGCCAGGGGAGGCCTTTCTTCTTCTTCTTTTCCTAACACATCCCAGGAGAGTTGTCTGTGTTTCAGGAGTTTTAATTGAATTACTTTCCACTTTCTGGACTTTGCCTCCTTATTTTGTATCTTCTTTTGTATTAATGAGGATTGAACCCAGGACATTTCATTAGCTAGTCAAGAACTCTCAATGAACTATAAACCAGCACCAGAACATCTTTTTTAAATTCTCCTTACAGCTGAATATAAGATGGAAAGAAAATTGTATATTCCACTGTATTGGAATGTTTCAAATTTTTAGGTTTTGAGTAATCTAGTTAGACACAGTCATAGTCTAGAAACAGAAATGTTGGTAGAAACTGATATAGAAATAGAAATGTTGGTAGAAACTAATTAAGACAGGCTTTTCCTCACTATATATCTGTTGAGGGATACAACATATCCTTGGAAACTTAGTGTTGATGCCTTCAACATCTACTCATGAGGAACATAAGTTCATCTCAAGTGAGTTTGCTGTAGTCTGAAGCTCCCCTCAGGTTCCTCCTTTTCTATCTTGCATGCTACATTCCATACTAGCCATAGCCACCATGCTCAGTCTGACTGTTTAGATTTGTTAAAAGGTTGTGAGTTAATGTATGTGTCATCCTAGACATCTTAACATTGAGTGACATGAGGAACTTCACCACAAGAGAGATCAATTCAGTTGCATTGATGATTTAAGATAAATTTTCATATCTTGACCACAAGCCTCCTTTTGTAGGCCAAACACTTTAACTTGAACCAAAATGATGCTATGGCAAAAATGATCTTATAATAGGGTTTCCAAATCCAAACACGAAGTTCCTTTGCTTAAGGCAGAATGAAGTATGCCAGCCAATATATTCCCAGAACTTTTACCTCTGTTTTGACCATGTAAAAAATTTAATTTTGGTCATGAGGATTGAACTCTGGGCCTATGCACTCTCCCTCAGTGATTCAGCCCAAGACTGGTGCTCACTTGAGCGACAGCTCCACTTCCAACTTTCATGTGATAAGAGTCTCACGGACTTTTCATCATGGGCTGTCTTTGTACCACAATCTCATATCTCAGCCTCATGAATAGCTTGGATTACAGGTGTGAGCCACTGATGCTTGGCAATCATGTAAAAGTTTTAACCATAATTGAAAATGCTAATGTATTTTTTGCAAAAATGTATTTCTTAAAAATAAATATATTTATAAAAAATATATTTTTAATTCTCATGCACATTTCCCATTAGGCAGTTCAGATGATATTAATCTGAATTGTTGTCAGATTTATTTGTATATATGTGTGATGGTGTTTGAGTTTGAAGTTTGGCCCTGGGTGCTGTCCTCTGTCCCAACCACCCTTTTGATTTTGCTTGCTCAAGGTTAACACCCTCCCACTTGAGCCACAGCTTCCAGCTTTTTGTTTTTCAGTTGGAGATAAGAGTCTCTTTTTTTCCTGTCTGTGATTGTTTTCAACCATGATTCTCAGATCTCAGCCTCCAGAGTAATCCACTTACATTTAAATCAAGTGATCTACTGAGTGTTTCCCTGTCCTCTTTTGTGAAAATACACCCCCCTCAGCATCAAAGATAAAATAACAATTTAAAAGTTGTTATGATATTACAAATCCAAAGAAGATACTTGATATATTTATTATAAATGCTAAGATAAAAAATTTGGGGTTGTTGAAAGACAGAGTCTTTTTAGTGT